>NC_138303.1:106295000-106310000 GCF_965601325.2 Salmo salar | reverse complement strand
CAAGACAATGCTAGACCTCATGTGGCTGGAGTGTGTCAGCAGTTCCTGCAAGAGGAAGGCATTGATGCTATGGACTGGCCTGCCCGTTCCCCAGACCTGAATCCAATTGAGCACATCTGGGACATCATGTCTCGCTCCATCCACCAACGCCACGTTGCACCACAGACTGTCTAGGAGTTGGTGGATGCTTTAGTCCAGGTCTGGGAGGAGATCCCTCAGGAGACCATCCGCCACCTCATCAGGAGCATGCCCAGGCGTTGTAGGGAGGTCATACAGGCACGTGGAGGCCACACACACTACTGAGCCTCATTTTGACTTGTTTTAAGGACATTACATCAAAGTTGGATCAGCCTGTAGTGTGGTTTTCCACTTTCATTTTGAGTGTGACTCCAAATCCAGACCTCCATGGGTTGATAAATTGGATTTCCATTGATTATTTTTGTGTGATTTTGTTGTCAGCACATTCAACTATGTAAAGAAAAAAGTATTTAAAAAGATTATTTCATTCATTCAGATCTAGGATGTGTTATTTTAGTGTTCCCTTTATTTTTTGGAGCAGTCTATATAGCCCCGTCATTACCTGGTACTCCCTGTATATATAGCCCCGTCATTACATAGCCCCGTCATTACCTGGTGGTCCATGTATATATATATTATGAGTACAGCGACTGCAATCAGAAGGCATCATGTTAATGTTACTACTTAGCTTCGGCTGGTACGTACATACATACATTCATACATACATACATACATGGATATATAGCCACGTCATTACCTGACACTCCATGTATGTATGTATGTATGTATGTATGTATGTATGTATGTATGTATGTATGTATGTATGCATGTATGCATGCATGTATGCATGTATGCATGTATGTACCAGCCGAAGCTAATTAGTAACATTAACATGATGCCTTCTGATTGCAGTCGCTGTACTCATAATATACAGGAGAACGATCGCCTTACGGCGAGGATAGCTGTGCTGCAAGCCCAGCTTCAGATGCAATCGTTAGGCAAGGGTAATTTCAGTGTAGGAAAGGATGAAACAGCATCTGTGCCACCAGTAAGTACAGATAGTAGTATAAATCCCCTCGCACAGTTCTTGCAGCCGGACAATTGTCTCATGGCTTCTGGAGGGAAATGCTGTAGGAATGTTCAACCGGTGTCGCTCATTCAGCTGACAGAAACTTTCAGCCGGTTCTCCCCATTAAGCAGCGAATCGGAGTCAGAGGCCGAGCCTTCTCTGGTCTCTCCTCCTCCCGTTACGGGGTCTGAGCCACCGAAGGCTCCCACCATCATCGGATGGGGCCACAGTGTCTCCTGACCCCTCCTGTCTCAGCCTCCAGTATTTATGCTGCAGTAGTTTATGTGTCGGGGGGCTAGGGCCAGTCTGTTATATCTGGAGTATTTCTCCTGTCTTATCTGGTGTCCTGTGTGAATTTAAGTATGCTCTCTCTAATTCTCTCTTTCTTTCTCTCTCTCGGAGGACCTGAGCCCTAGGACCATGCCTCAGGACTACCTGACATGATGACTCCTTGCTGTCCCCAGTCCACCTGGCCATGCTGCTGCTCCAGTTTCAACTGTTCTGCCTGCGGCTATGGAACCCTGACCTGTTCACCGGACGTGCTACCTGTCCCAGACCTGTTGTTTTCAACTCTCTAGAGACAACAGGAGCGGTAGAGATACTCTCAATGATCGGCTATGAAAAGCCAACTGACATTTACTCTTGAGGTGCTGACTTGTTGCACCCTCGACAACTACTGTGATTATTATTATTATTTGACTATGCTGGTCATTTATGAACACTTGAACATCTTGGCCATGTTCTGGTATAATCTCCACCCGGCACAGCTAGAAGAGGACTGGCCACCCCTCATAGCCTGGTTACTCTCCAGGTTTCTTCCTAGGTTTTGGCCTTTCTAGGGAGTTTTTCCTAGCCACCGTGCTTCTACATCTGCATTGCTTGCTGTTTGGGGTTTTAGGCTGGGTTTCTGTACAACACTTTGAGATAACAGCTGATCTAATTAGGGCTTTATAAATACATTTGATTGCCTGGCACTATATATATATATATATATATATATATATATATATATATATATATATATATATATATATATATATATATATATATATATATAGCCCCGTCATTACCTGTATATATAGCCATGTGATTACCGGGCACTCCCTGTATATATATAGCCATGTCATTACCTGTATATATATAGCCATGTCATTACCTGCATATATATAGCCATGTCATTACCTGCATATATATAGCCATGTCATTACCTGTATATATATAGCCATGTCATTACCTGTATATATATAGCCATGTCATTACCTGTATATATATAGCCATGTCATTCCCTGTATATATAGCCATGTCATTCCCTGTATATATAGCCATGTCATTACCTGTATATATAGCCATGTCATTACCTGTATATATATAGCCATGTCATTACCTGTATATATATAGCCATGTCATTACCTGTATATATATAGCCATGTCATTACCTGTATATATAGCCATGTCATTACCTGTATATATATAGCCATGTCATTACCTGGTATTTCCTGTATATATAGCCATGTCATTACCTGTATATATAGCCATGTCATTACCTGTATATATAGCCATGTCATTACCTGTATATATAGCCATGTCATTACCTGTATATATATAGCCATGTCATTACCTGTACATATAGCCATGTCATTACCTGGTATTCCCTGTATATATAGCCATGTCATTACCTGTATATATAGCCATGTCATTACCTGGTATTCCCTGTATATATAGCCATGTCATTACCTGTATATATAGCCATGTCATTACCTGGTATTCCCTGTATATATAGCCATGTCATTACCTGTATATATAGCCATGTCATTACCTGTATATATAGCCATGTCATTACCTGTATATATAGCCATGTCATTACCTGGTATTCCCTGTATATATAGCCATGTCATTACCTGTATATATAGCCATGTCATTACCTGTATATATAGCCATGTTATTACCTGTATATATAGCCATGTCATTACCTGGTATTCTCTGTACATATAGCCATGTCATTACCTGGTATTCCCTGTATATATAGCCATGTCATTACCTGTATATATAGCCATGTCATTACCTGTATATATAGCCATGTCATTACCTGTATATATAGCCATGTCATTACCTGGTATTCTCTGTACATATAGCCATGTCATTACCTGGTATTCTCTGTACATATAGCCATGTCATTACCTGGTATTCTCTGTACATATAGCCATGTCATTACCTGGTATTCTCTGTACATATAGCCATGTCATTACCTGGTATTCTCTGTACATATAGCCATGTCATTACCTGGTATTCTCTGTACATATAGCCATGTCATTACCTGGTATTCCCTGTATATATAGCCATGTCATTACCTGTATATATAGCCATGTCATTACCTGGTATTCTCTGTACATATAGCCATGTCATTACCTGGTATTCTCTGTACATATAGCCATGTCATTACCTGGTATTCTCTGTACATATAGCCATGTCATTACCTGGTATTCTCTGTACATATAGCCATGTCATTACCTGTATATATAGCCATGTCATTACCTGGTATTCTCTGTACATATAGCCATGTCATTACCTGGTATTCTCTGTACATATAGCCATGTCATTACCTGGTATTCTCTGTACATATAGCCATGTCATTACCTGGTATTCTCTGTACATATAGCCATGTCATTACCTGGTATTCTCTGTATATATAGCCATGTCATTACCTGGTATTCTCTGTACATATAGCCATGTCATTACCTGGTATTCTCTGTACATATAGCCATGTCATTACCTGGTATTCTCTGTATATATAGCCATGTCATTACCTGGTATTCTCTGTATATATAGCCATGTCATTACCTGGTATTCTCTGTACATATAGCCATGTCATTACCTGGTATTCTCTGTACATATAGCCATGTCATTACCTGGTATTCTCTGTACATATAGCCATGTCATTACCTGGTATTCTCTGTACATATAGCCATGTCATTACCTGGTATTCTCTGTACATATAGCCATGTCATTACCTGGTATTCTCTGTACATATAGCCATGTCATTACCTGGTATTCCCTGTATATATAGCCATGTCATTACCTGGTATTCTCTGTACATATAGCCATGTCATTACCTGGTATTCTCTGTACATATAGCCATGTCATTACCTGGTATTCTCTGTATATATAGCCATGTCATTACCTGTATATATAGCCATGTCATTACCTGGTATTCCCTGTATATATAGCCATGTCATTACCTGTATATATAGCCATGTCATTACCTGTATATATAGCCATGTTATTACCTGGTATCCACTATAGCCATGTCATTACCTGGTATTCTCTGTACATATAGCCATGTCATTACCTGGTATTCTCTGTACATATAGCCATGTCATTACCTGGTATTCCCTGTATATATAGCCATGTCATTACCTGTATATATAGCCATGTCATTACCTGTACATATAGCCATGTCATTACCTGGTATTCTCTGTACATATAGCCATGTCATTACCTGGTATTCTCTGTACATATAGCCATGTCATTACCTGGTATTCTCTGTAATATAGCCATGTCATTACCTGGTATTCTCTGTACATATAGCCATGTCATTACCTGGTATTCCCTGTACATATAGCCATGTCATTACCTGGTATTCCCTGTACATATAGCCATGTCATTACCTGGTATTCTCTGTACATATAGCCATGTCATTACCTGGTATTCTCTGTACATATAGCCATGTCATTACCTGGTATTCTCTGTACATATAGCCATGTCATTACCTGGTATTCTCTGTACATATAGCCATGTCATTACCTGGTATTCTCTGTACATATAGCCATGTCATTACCTGGTATTCTCTGTACATATAGCCATGTCATTACCTGGTATTCTCTGTACATATAGCCATGTCATTACCTGGTATTCTCTGTACATATAGCCATGTCATTACCTGGTATTCTCTGTACATATAGCCATGTCATTACCTGGTATTCTCTGTACATATAGCCATGTCATTACCTGGTATTCTCTGTACATATAGCCATGTCATTACCTGTATATATAGCCATGTCATTACCTGGTATTCTCTGTATATATAGCCATGTCATTACCTGGTATTCTCTGTACATATAGCCATGTCATTACCTGGTATTCTCTGTACATATAGCCATGTCATTACCTGGTATTCTCTCTACATATAGCCATGTCATTACCTGTATATATAGCCATGTCATTACCTGGTATTCTCTGTATATATAGCCATGTCATTACCTGGTATTCTCTGTACATATAGCCATGTCATTACCTGGTATTCTCTGTACATATAGCCATGTCATTACCTGGTATTCTCTGTACATATAGCCATGTCATTACCTGGTATTCTCTGTACATATAGCCATGTCATTACCTGGTATTCTCTGTATATATAGCCATGTCATTACCTGGTATTCTCTGTACATATAGCCATGTCATTACCTGGTATTCTCTGTACATATAGCCATGTCATTACCTGGTATTCTCTGTACATATAGCCATGTCATTACCTGGTATTCTCTGTATATATAGCCATGTCATTACCTGTATATATAGCCATGTCATTACCTGGTATTCTCTGTATATATAGCCATGTCATTACCTGGTATTCTCTGTACATATAGCCATGTCATTACCTGGTATTCTCTGTACATATAGCCATGTCATTACCTGGTATTCTCTGTACATATAGCCATGTCATTACCTGGTATTCTCTGTACATATAGCCATGTCATTACCTGGTATTCTCTGTACATATAGCCATGTCATTACCTGGTATTCTCTGTACATATAGCCATGTCATTACCTGGTATTCTCTGTACATATAGCCATGTCATTACCTGGTATTCTCTGTATATATAGCCATGTCATTACCTGGTATTCTCTGTACATATAGCCATGTCATTACCTGGTATTCTCTGTACATATAGCCATGTCATTACCTGGTATTCTCTGTACATATAGCCATGTCATTACCTGTATATATAGCCATGTCATTACCTGGTATTCTCTGTACATATAGCCATGTCATTACCTGGTATTCTCTGTACATATAGCCATGTCATTACCTGGTATTCTCTGTATATATAGCCATGTCATTACCTGGTATTCTCTGTATATATAGCCATGTCATTACCTGGTATTCTCTGTACATATAGCCATGTCATTACCTGGTATTCTCTGTACATATAGCCATGTCATTACCTGGTATTCTCTGTACATATAGCCATGTCATTACCTGGTATTCTCTGTACATATAGCCATGTCATTACCTGTATATATAGCCATGTCATTACCTGGTATTCTCTGTATATATAGCCATGTCATTACCTGGTATTCTCTGTACATATAGCCATGTCATTACCTGGTATTCTCTGTATATATAGCCATGTCATTACCTGGTATTCTCTGTACATATAGCCATGTCATTACCTGGTATTCTCTGTACATATAGCCATGTCATTACCTGGTATTCTCTGTACATATAGCCATGTCATTACCTGGTATTCCCTGTAATATAGCCATGTCATTACCTGGTATTCTCTGTACATATAGCCATGTCATTACCTGGTATTCTCTGTACATATAGCCATGTCATTACCTGGTATTCTCTGTACATATAGCCATGTCATTACCTGGTATTCCCTGTACATATAGCCATGTCATTACCTGGTATTCTCTGTACATATAGCCATGTCATTACCTGGTATTCTCTGTACATATAGCCATGTCATTACCTGGTATTCTCTGTACATATAGCCATGTCATTACCTGGTATTCTCTCGTACATATAGCCATGTCATTACCTGGTATTCTCTGTACATATAGCCATGTCATTACCTGGTATTCTCTGTACATATAGCCATGTCATTACCTGGTATTCTCTGTATATATAGCCATGTCATTACCTGGTATTCTCTGTACATATAGCCATGTCATTACCTGGTATTCTCTGTACATATAGCCATGTCATTACCTGGTATTCTCTGTACATATAGCCATGTCATTACCTGGTATTCTCTGTACATATAGCCATGTCATTACCTGGTATTCTCTGTACATATAGCCATGTCATTACCTGTATATATAGCCATGTCATTACCTGGTATTCTCTGTATATATAGCCATGTCATTACCTGGTATTCTCTGTACATATAGCCATGTCATTACCTGGTATTCTCTGTACATATAGCCATGTCATTACCTGGTATTCTCTGTACATATAGCCATGTCATTACCTGGTATTCTCTGTACATATAGCCATGTCATTACCTGGTATTCTCTGTACATATAGCCATGTCATTACCTGGTATTCTCTGTACATATAGCCATGTTATTGTTATTCCTCGTATCACCATTTTAATGTTGTATTTTTAACTCTGCGTTGTTGGAAAAGGACCCGTCAGTAAGCATTTCACGGTTAGTCTACTCCGGTTGTTCACGAAGCATGTGATAAATAAAATGCAATTTGATTACTGGAGCCATTTGTCAATAGCAGCATACAAACTGTTACTGAACTTCCTCCCCCTTTCAAGAAACACAGCATGAAAGGCTGAGAAGAGACTCAATGGAGACTGATGTCTTTAAAATAGTGAACCCTGGGTGAATGTTTGAGACTTTTAGAAGATAATTACCTACCACCATCTTTCCAGTAAATCATTTCTCTAGAGTCCATTGGTTCTATTGTACCGGGCAAACTTAATCTAGCGTACCGTCCTCAAGTATCTGAGAATACTTGACCCAGGTCTGCTGCAGTGTATGTGTGTATGTGAGGGAAAGTGCTGATCATGCTACCATACCTTCGTGTTTCCAAGAGGTCCGGGGAATGCTGTGGGGTCCGTGTGTAGAAACCTCAAGGAGTAGACCCAAGAACACACCTAGAACTCCAAACACCATGTTGGATTCTGGGAGCAGCTTCGGAACTGTGAAGTTTCCTCTAATGACAACAAAATACAAGAATGCTGATTTAATACACAGTCTCTTCTAAAGAGGTAGGTAAAGAGACTAAAGACTGGTAATGTTCTCCTCAGACACACGGATATTAAATCACCAGAAGCGAGACGGCTGTTAACACAGTAAACCCACTTCCTTTCAGAGATGGCTTCTATGACCACATCCTCCTCTTTTCAGCTCATTTGTTAACTACAGACACATGCACAAAGAAACTGAAAACACACAAAACAAATGATAGAGCACGTTAAAAACATAACCTTGTCGTTTGGCCTTGTGACTGAAACAGTCAACACTCAGCACCAGTGGATAGATGCATAAGACATTCTGAGACCCGTATTTTGTATTCTAATGACTCAAAATCACAACCCAGTTTAGTAATGGAACCGAGTGTGTCACTTTGTCATCAGTAAATATATTGTACTACTCTGAGGCCTGAGGAGGTGCTGTTGGCCCGAGGGGGTGCTGTTGGCCCGAGGGGGTGCTGTTGGCCCGAGGGGGTGCTGTTGGCCCGAGTGACTGTCACAAGAGCAAACTAGAACAGCTACTATACATGTGCTTTTTCTTATGGCTCAAGTAACTGTTACTCCTCTCAAACAGAACACCACATTCACACTATTTCACATTGCCAACCAAAGACATTTCACAGCATCTCTCCCAACTCACATCAACTATGTAAATGACAGACCTGCTATCAAAGGACCAGCTGCTAATGACAACAGCTGTGTAGCCTGTGTTTGTGTAATACAAAGTACAAGACCGCGGGCGTTGAGTTCAGGTAGGGTAAGAAGGGAGGGAGAGCATGTGATGAAAGGGCCCTGAACTAAGTTGATGGGAGTCTCTCAGTCTGACAGAGAGAGAGGGACCATGTGCTCTTCATTTAACATGACAGCCATGCTCTGCTCCTCTTAGGCTGGGTCATGTTCATTAGGGTAGCCTTTTATTTATCCTTTTTTTTTTGAAAGGCAGATCTCTTCTCTTCCGCAAAGGGCTTTACATGACAACCTTCCCAGCAGCATTACAGATTATATAAAACATGTAATCCGATTTTACGGTCCTTTTCTATGTACTAATTCACAGCATTATTATGTTACTCTGCCATTAAACGTCAGTTTCCTGACACATCCACTGACGGATCTGATAAGAACCCAATTACAAAGCTTTTTGTCAGTTGACAAAAGACGATAAGATCATACAACAACCCATATATCTATGACTTTGGAAGACTTACCTATTTCCCCAACTATCCCTCAGGCAGAGAGAGGAAGGAACACCCTGGATGGTGCAACTGGCAAACACCTCTCTGACAGAGTCAGGGGTCTCTGTCTATCATCCAACTGGATTGGTTCAGAACACCCATAAATACCCCCCAAAATAACACCCATAAATACCCCCAAAAGGATAATTAGGTCAAACCAGGAACTGCAAAACTAAACACATTGGATAAACCACAAGAAAAAAAAACATCTGAAAATGTTGATGCTTGTCAACCTAGCTTGAGTTGCCCATTACATTATATAAAATATTTGTCAGATACATCGACAATGTTTGACTTGTCATCGATGCTTTTGAATTAAAAAAATTTTCTCCCAAAACAATAGGCCTATGTATTTCTAGGTCAAACTAGGTCAGCTCTAACCGGAGAAAAGCTCATAAACCTGTGAAATATTTTAGCCCTTAAAGCCTAACTGAAATATGAAAATACATCTCTAATCTAAATGTGCTTATTCTATCCTAGTTGTAAGATTATAATACTCTATCTTAGCCAAATATTTTGCACCTAAACTATGGAGGCAGTAACATAGTGTAATAGGACATTTTATCAAATCAAAACAAATTCTTCCTAATGTGGCTGCATGGAAGATTAAAATCAGTTGCTTGTACCTTTGTAAATGTTATTCAGATTTCAAGGGTAGGATGCATGAGTTTTTATTCACCAAAGTAACAGCAGTGTAGTCAAAGACATTTGTAGTCACGATCTGGTTACCTATAACTACAAACAGTTTAAAAAAGTTTAAACATATTTATTAACTTATTTCCGGATATCTTCTACCCACAACATTTCTCATCGTCATATGGAGAATCTACTCTGTGTTAGCTAGCTCGAGCTGGCTAACGTTAGCCACTAGCCATGCAGCCCGAGTGCTGGCAGTGGTGAGCAGCAATCCACCAATCACAACGGGGTGTGATGTAAACAGATCAGATTCTCCACAAGTGGGGGCATGATCCTGCTCGGTTGCTCCAGTTCAGGTAGCTCTGCGTTCTCCTGCACCACCGGGAGGCTTGCTTCTGCATTTCCTGCACCCCCGGGGGGCTTGCTTCTGCATTTCCTGCACCACCGGGGGGCTTGCTTCTGCTTCTCCTGCACCACCGGGGGGCTTGCTTCTGCTTCTCCTGCACCACCGGGGGGCTTGCTTCTGCCTCCTGCCCCCGGGGGGCTGCCGCCCCCGCACCACCGGGGAGGCTTGCTTCTGCCTCTCCTGCACCACCGGGAGGCTTGCTTCTGCCTCTCCTGCACCACCGGGAGGCTTGCTTCTGCATTTCCTGCACCCCCGGGGGGCTTGCTTCTGCATTTCCTGCACCACCGGGGGGCTTGCTTCTGCTTCTCCTGCACCACCGGGGGGCTTGCTTCTGCTTCTCCTGCACCACCGGGGGGCTTGCTTCTGCATTTCCTGCACCACCGGGGGGCTTGCTTCTGCCTCTCCTGCACCACCGGGGAGGCTTGCTTCTGCCTCTCCTGCACCACCGGGGAGGCTTGCTTCTGCCTCTCCTGCACCACCGGGGAGGCTTGCTTCTGCCTCTCCTGCACCACCGGGGAGGCTTGCTTCTGCCTCTCCTGCACCACCGGGGAGGCTTGCTTCTGCCTCTCCTGCACCACCGGGGAGGCTTGCTTCTGCCTCTCCTGCACCACCGGGGAGGCTTGCTTCTGCCTCTCCTGCACCACCGGGGAGGCTTGCTTCTGCCTCTCCTGCACCACCGGGGGCGCCGCCCCCGCACCCCGGGGGGCTTGCTTCTGGCTCAAAAAGAAGTGTAAAATCATTCCTGCCTGCTCTAACTGTTTAATCAGCTGTCTGTTCTTGTCCTCCTTTTTTGTCAACTCTCACCTGTTCTCCATGAAGTAGGCAACTTTTTTCCCCAACCGTGGCTTTTTTTTAGCGCAACACAGTAGCTGATTGATCACCACAACAGTCAATTCCATCTGCTGGAGCCTTCTTACGATCGCCTTCTTATTGTCGATTATTCCCCTCGTCTTCTGTGCCCAATGCCGCCCCTGGATTACTGCCTCTGGAATCTATCTACTTTGGACATACCACACTATATATCGCTATTGGATAAGCTGATTACCTCAGCCAATGAAACAGCCTGGCCCTCTGAGGTGCATTTTATTTGCTTTTCTTTGGTAGCTAACTCAGCCATTAAATCGATAAGTCTCCGCTCTCTCAACTTTATAGTAGCAGTAAAAAGTTGACACCTACAAGGGTTTTTCTTTATTTTCACAATTTTATGCATTGTAGAATAATAGTGAAGACATTAAAACTATGAAAACGCATATGGAATCATGTAGTAACCAAAAAAAGTGTTAAAATCAAAATATATTTTATATATGAGATTCTTTTAAGTAGCTACCCTTTGCCTTGATTACAGCTTTGCACACTCTTGGCATTCTCTCAACCATCTGCATGAGGAATGCTTTTCCAACAGTCTTGAAGATGTTCCCACATGTGCTGAGCACTTGTTGGAAGCTTTTCCTTCACTGCGGTCCAACTCATCCCAAACCATCTCAATTGCAGCACTCCATCACTCTCCTTCTTGGTCAAATAGCCCTTACATAGCCTGGAGGTGTGTGTTTTGTCCAGTTGAAAAACTAAATGATAGTGGCACTAAGTTCAAACCAGATGGGATGGCGTATCGCTGCAGAATGCTATGGTAGCCATGCTGGTTAAGTGTGCCTTGAATTCTAAATAAATCAGTGTCACCAGAAAAGAACCCCCACACCATCCCACCTCCTCCTCCATGCTTCACGATGGGTACCACACATGCCGAGATCATCCAATCACCTACTCTGCGTCTCACAAAGACACAGCGATTGGAACCAAAAATCTCAAATTTGGCTTAATCAGACCAAAGGACAGATTTCCACCGGTTTAATGTCCATTGCTCGTGTTTCTTGGCCCAAGCAAGTCTCTTCTTATTGGTGTCCTTTAGTAGTGGTTTCTTTGCAACAGTTCGACCACGAAGGCCTGCTTCACACAGTCTCCTCTGAACAGTTGATGTTCAGTTGTGTCTGTTACTTGAACTCTGAAGCATTTATTTGGACTACTCTTTCTGAGGCTGGTAACTCTAATGAACTTATCTTCTGCAGCAGAGGTGACCCTGGGTCTTCCTTTCCTGGGGCGGTACTCATGAGAGCCAGTTTCATCATAGTGCGTGATGGTTTATGCGACTGCACCTTTCCTGATTGACTAATCTTCATGTCTTAAAGTAATGATGCACTGTCGTTTCACTTTGCTTATTTGAGCTGTTCTTGCCATAATATCGACTTCGTTTTTTACCAAATACAGCTATCTTCTGTATACCACCCCTACCTTGTCGCAACACTACTGATTGGCTCAAACGCATCAAGGAAAGAAATTCCACAAATTAACTTTTAACAAAGCAAACCTGTTAATTGATATGCATTCCAGGTGACTACCTCATGAAGCTGGTGGAGAGAATGTCAATAACCTTGTGTTCAAAGCTGTCAAGGCAAAGGGAGGCCACTTTGAAGAATCTCAAATATATTTTGATTTGTTTAACACTTCTTTGGTTACTACATGATTCCATGTGTTATTTCATAGTTTTGTTGTCTTCACTATCATTCTACAATGTAGAAAATAGTAAAAATCAAGAAAAACCCTTGAATGAGTAGGTGTGTTCAAACTTTTGACTGGTACTGTACTTTTGTCAAGGTGTCCGCATGTCGGCCCGTTTTGCGGTCTTATCCGAGACTCTGGGATTAGGGCCTGGTCTATCATGAGCAGTATGTCCTGCGCCTACGACTATCTGAAGTATAAACTTTTATCCAAATTGAGGTTAGTGATCGCTGTCCCATGTGGCTCAGTTGGTAGAGCATGGTGTTTGCAACGCCAGGGTTGTTGGTTTGATTCCCACGGGGGGGCAAGTACGGGAAGAAAATGTATGAAATGTATGCATTCACTACTGTAAGTCGCTCTGGATAAGAGCATCTGCTAAATGACTAAAATGTTATGTAAAAAAAATGCTGTTCTGATGTCCAGAAGCTCTTTTCGGTCATAGGAAACAATGTCGGAAACATTATGCCCAAAAAGTTAAGATCAGGGCCAAGAAAACACAATAGAATTTGTCAGGACCCTGTAAAAACTGCAGCTATCCATTGCAGCACCATTCTCTAAGCAGGGGCTCACAAGGGAGATGGGGAAAAGCCATTCAACCCTTTTACAAAGGAAAAGTGACACCAGCACAAGAGCAGGTAATTCTGGTTTCCCAGCCTGAGCAGGCCCAGGTGAAGAGAAGGTGTCCTAATAGCAGTAGGCTGAATGCCTGAGACAGGTTCATGTGATGTGGGTGTATAGATGATAATCACATTTCCTAGCAAGCTAAAGGTTGTAATTATTCTTAAAACCCGCTTCCTTCTCACAGACAGAAATAGTTCTGCTTTCTGATAAACAAAAAGAACCGGTGCCAAGATGAAAAATACAATGGAGAAGAAGCCTGGGCAGGAATTCAATACAACTTAGTAGAACCATATGGATACCAGTTGCTGCCAAAATAACTTCAGAATTTCAGCATGTGATCATCATAAGCAATGTTTTTATATAATTGTAGACCATAGTCTGAAGCAAGGAGGGGGAGGAGACATCCGAAGGCATCATGAAGTAGAATAGCTTTTGCTTTCTCTAGGTGTAGAGTGAAAGACTCGGACAACACATGTCATTAGAAAATAATACTTTCCCCACAGTTTTACAAAACCTATAGCTTACATTTTGAGTTTTATTATCGCAGTAAGTCTTTATTTGACATGCCACCAAGTGTGACAGAACAAACAATGAAAGGGGAACTAATTAACTAACTAACCAACCCCTGTCCTAACCTACTGACACAGTTCTGCTACTATTACAGAGATGACGTAGTAATTAACGGTTCGCCCGAGGGGGGAGCATAAAACACCACACATATTGGAAATCAGTTTCAGGCGACAACAGCTAGGGAAACGCATTGATCCGATGTAATTGAAAATACATGTCCTGGGGAGAATTCCAGTTCCACACCATAACATCTAGGAATGCTAAATCTTGTAATCCATAGAATCAGAATGAGTCCCAAATTCCACGCTAGCCAGTCACTCACAGCCTAGGACATTAAAAGGGGTCAAAGACACAAAGACATATTGTTTTCGAAAGACAGGGAGGGCACTGAATCTCCCTTCTCCCCATGTGCGTCATCATCATACAGTAACTGAACAATGAATGGACACAAAACACCACAGAAGGTGGAGGATGTCCACTTTCACCACTCCACACTAACCTAGTTCTCTTCCCAGCATTGCCTATCTAAATGCCAGACTAGATTATTAGGACAGAGCCAAAAGCCAACTAAAGATGATCAACTGAGAGAAGGAGATTTAACACATCAACCATTAGTAGTTCAGTACTAATCTATTACAATACAAGAAGAGGGGAACAAGTTGGCACTGCACCAGCCACACAGACAGAGAGATATTTAAAACTGCAGCCATAGGTCTACTGGCATGCCTCTTTAAAACTGTAGCCATGCTGGCATGTCTCTTTGAGCCCTTTGTCTATCCTGAACTCAGCTTCTTTGGACACATAGTGAGTTTGACACCTGCTCTGGTGCTCTCTGCAGTGCTACAGTGCTGGCGGGTCACAGAAAACTGGCAGGTCGATGGGTCTGCCTGCCTCAGCCTG
>NC_138303.1:106105000-106290000 GCF_965601325.2 Salmo salar | reverse complement strand
AGAGAGAAAATCAAGTGCACTTACAGGCCTACCACTGGCCAATCAGACAGCTCACCGTGTCTGCAGTTTCCTCATGCCATAGGCTGTAAAAAGAAGCCTCCAACGCACATCAAAGATGATACTAAGATTTCAAAACCATGACTCGAGAGAGACAACGAATACAGCAAAAAAAAGTTCACGTTTAAGTTATTCAGCATTGTTCAACAATTTTATAAGCCATAATATGTGTGTTCTCCCTACTTCCACTCATTCTACAACCAGCACTGCAGCTGCAGTGAATGAGTAGCAAAATGTTTCAATAAGCACAATATTATTCGCATCTGGTCTTTAAAAAATATATATTTATAGTCAAGGAATATTTCACTTTCGTTGGGAGTAGCAACGAATTGGTCCATGCTCACTCAACTGTCCCTCAAGTAACACAACAAATTATCTATTACCAGTGTGATCCTAGATCAATTTTTTTTTATAATTTCAAAATGGTCTATCAAGAACATTGGCAGGGTAATTCAAGCATAGCCAATATGCAGTGAATGTAACTGGCCCTATAGCTTACTGCACAAACCTCATTGCTACAGAACTGTTCATTGGTTAATGTCGCATAGGCTTATGTTTTTTTTATATTTTTTTAAGTCAAGTAAAAAAATATCTGAGCGGTAGATCTCGGCCTGCAGTTTGACTCAGTGTTCCCCTCAGCTAAAGTTATAATCTTACTTCCTGTGCAGTACCGCCTGGCACTCCACCACAGCGAAAATCTAAAATGGGCTTTAAAATGCTACCTCAGAAAAGCCCCTTAACAGTACCACTAATGCATAGTCTCTTATTGAACTGAGACCAGAGTGCGATTCAGAGAGGAGAAATCAAAAAAAAAAAAGAGGCACAAACGGTATTAGCTGGTGTTTGAGTAATTATCGGTAGGTCACTAGTTAGCATTCATAGAATACCCCATTGGCTAGTCCTAGGTGTATTTTCTTAGAGACTAATGTAATCTGTAACACAGAGCTCAGGGCGTACTCTGTCCGGGACCAGGGACTATTTTAGGAGCTGTGAAAGAGCAGAGGCAGCCCTGAGACCTTGTGCTGCTCCTGGTTGTGATAGCTAAGGGCAGGTGTCCAGAGAGTGTGGGCCGGGGCCAGGGAAGGAGGGAGAGAGGAAGGAGGGCCAGGGAAGGAGGGAGAGAGGAAGAGGGCCAGGGAGAGAGGGTGGGGAGAGGAAAAGAGGGTAAAGGAAGGGAGCAGGGGAGAGGAAGGAAGAGTTATTTATTTAACTGTGCAAGTCAGTTAAGAACAAATTCCTATTTACAATGACAGCCTACCAAGGCCAAACCCTAACCCGGGCGACGCTGGGCCAATTGTGCGCCGCCCTATGGGACTCCCAAACACGGCCGATTGTGATACAGCCTGGAATCAAAACGCCTCTAGCACTGAGATACAGTGCCTTAGACCTCTGCGTCACTCGGGAGAGAGGGGATCTGCTGTAACCTTGGTAGACAACGTTGCTTTCAGATCCCAGGCAGAACCAGGCACCGTCCTCCCTCCCACTGCTCGCCTTGTGTACCGTGTGTCTTGGAGACTGTCTTCAGCAGATCTCCGTCTGGTTCATAGATAAATCACACACTGCAGGATGTGTAGCTATCAGGAGGTTGAGACGCGGTAATATCCAGTCATTGAACAGTTCCACATCAGACTTTGACACCAGAATGCAGAAATACCCAAGTACTGTTGGCTAATATACAACAATAGATCACATCAGAATTAGAACAATATTGGCTGATAAATACTTGACGCCTATTGTGAAATTGATATTGCCTGCAGGTTTCAGCTAACTACAGATTATTCTGCCTTTTAAATTACTCACTGTTTACCTGTGGATGCCCAAGAAGTGCCAGGTAGCCTAGTGGTTAGATCGTTGGACTAGTAACTGAAAGGTTGCAAGATCAAATCCCTGAGCTGACAAGGTTAAAATCTGTCGTTCTGCCCCTGAACAAGGCAGTTAACCCACTAGGCCGTCATTGAAAATAAGATTTTGTTCTTAACTGACTTGCCTAGTTAAATAAAAAATAAATAAGGAGGCTCAGAAGGCTTTCTAAAGCATCTTCATGTGTGTCACCTTCTTCACCAAATTTAACATGTAATGTCTCTAGAAACTGCTCTGGTGAAAACCCTTAAGGCCTATAGTCCCCCTCACTGAGCTGCACCACAGGGTCCAGGCTCTTTTAAGACCCTCTTTCTTTTCCTTTTTTACTGTCTTTTCTATTTTCCTCATCTTTAGCAACTGATTTCATGGTCTGATTTAGTTTCCCCAGAGACAAAACCTCTTGAGGAGTCCTCTGCTGTGAAACTACCAGCACCCACTGCTCTCAGAACACTTCCAGCCTGTCCTCCTGAACTTGGCTCACATGGGGGGAAAATACTAATTTCCCCACTTTCAAGGAAGACAAATAAAAGAAAAACATTCCTCCGACTCACACTGCCAATCTAACTTGGCAATCTATGGTGTGCTGAGGAACGTTCAAAGAATACTGTAACTGTAGTGTGCTGGCTAGGCTGTTAGCTATACTGCAACTGTAGCATGCTGGCTAGGCTGTTAGCTATACTGCAACTGTAGCATGCTGGCTAGGCTGTTAGCTATACTGCAACTGTAGCGTGCTAGCTATAGTGTAACTGTAGCATGCTGGCTAGGCTGCTAGCTATACTACAACTGTAGCATGCTGGCTAGGCTGCCAGCTATACTACAACTGTAGCATGCTGGCTAGGCTGCTAGCTATATTGTAACTGTAGCGTGCTGGCTAGGCTGCCCTTGAGGAAGGCAGTTAAACCCCACATTCAGAGGGGTGGGTTAAATGCGGAAGACACATTTCGGTTGAACACATTCAGATGTGCAACTGACTAAGTATCCTCTTTCCCTTAACTATACAGTGCCTTCAGAAAGTATTCATACCCATAGATTTACTCCACATGTTACATTACAGCCTTTACATAACATTTATTAAATAGATTTTTTCCCCCTCACCAATCTACACACAGTACCCCATGATGACCAAGTGAAAACATGTTTTTTTCACACATCTATGCAAATTTATTGAAAAAGTAAAGCTGAAATGTCATGAGTCAATAGGTATACAACCCCTTTGTTATGACAAGTTTAAATAAGTTCAGGAGTATATAAACTCAGCAAAAAAAAGAAATGTTCACTGTCAACTGCGTTTATATTCAGCAAACTTAACATGTGTAAATATTTGTATGAAAACAAGAGTCAACAACTGAGACAAACTGAACAAGTTCCACAGACATGTGACTAACAGATAATTGAATAATGTGTCCCTGAACAAAGGGGGGGGGGGGGGTTCAAAATCAGAAAAATAACAGTCAGTATCTGGTGTGGCCACCAGCTGCATTAAGTACTGCAGTGCATCTCCTCCTCATGGATTGCACCAGATTTGCCAGTTCTTGCTGTGTGATATTACCCCACTCATCCACCAAGGCACCTGCAAGTTCCTGGACATTTCTGGGGGGGGAATGGCCCTAGCCCTCACCCTCCGATCCAACAGGTCCCAGATGTGCTCAATGGGATTGAGATCCGGGCTCTTCGCTGACCATGGCAGAACACTGACCTTCCTGTCTTGCAGGAAATCACGCACAGAACGAGCAGTATGGCTGGTGGCATTGTCATGCTGGAGGGTCATGTCAGGATGAGCCTGCAGGAAGGGCACCACGAGGGAGGAGGATGTTTTCCCTGTAACGCACAGCGTTGAGATTGCCTGCCTGCAATGACAACAAGCTCAGTCCGATGATGCTGTGACACACCGCCCCAGACCATGACGGATCCTCCACATCGATCCCGCTCCAGAGTACAGGCCTCGGTGTAACGCTCATTCCTTCGACGATAAACGTGAATCCGACCATCACCCCTGGTGAGACAAAACCACGACTCGTCAGTGAAGAGCACTTTTTGCCAGTCCTGTCTGGTCCAGCGACGCTGGGTTTGTGCCCATAGGCGACGTTGTTGCCGGTGAGGACCTTCCTTACAACAGGCCTACAAGCCCTCAGTCCAGCCTCTCTCAGCCGATTGTGGACAGTCTGAGCACTGATGGAGGGATTCTGCATTCCTGGTGTAACTCGGGCAGTTGTTGCCATCCTGTACCTGTCCCGCAGGTGTGATGTTCGGATGTACCGATCCTGTGCAGGTGTTGTTACACGTGGTCTGCCACTGCGAGGACGATCAGCTGTCCGTCCGGTCTCCCTGTATCGCTGTCTTAGGCATCTCACAGTAGACATTGCAATTTATGGCCCTGGCCACATCTGCAGTCCTCATGCCTCCTTGCAGCATGCCTAAGGCACGTTCACGCGGATGAGCAGGGACCCTGGGCATCTTTTTTGTGTGATTTTCAGAGTCAGTAGAAAGGCCTCTTTAGTGTCCTAAGTATTCATAACTGTGACCTTAATTGCCTACCGTCTGTAAGCTGTTAGTGTCTTAACGACCGTTCCACAGGTGCATGTTCATTAATTGTTTATGGTTCATTGAACAAGCATGGGAAACAGTGTTTAACCCCTTTACAATGAAGAGCTGTGAAGTTTTGGATTTTTACAAATGATCTTTGAAAGACAGGTTCTTGAAAAAGGGACGTTTCTTTTTTTTCTGAGATAGATATATCTGTCTGCTTTTTGGGGTTATCCTACCTTTGCCATTGAGGAAGTGAAGCAAGCGCACTTGTTGTTTGGAACACAACCCTGCGTCCCCACCATCACACAATTACCATTGTTTACACAATCCAAAAACATTCTATTATAAATCGCAATCTGGGTCAGTTGGGCATAATTTTAAAGCTTATTATATTGCTAACATGACTAGCAAAGTTATCAAATATGATCTTAATGTTTAGGTTTCAACGGGCACTTCAGACAGATTGTAATTTTGGTGCGCATAGAATGGTGTGTGTTCCGCTGCAAATTTCCTTCACAATATGACAAACATAGGCTCGTTCGGTTTAGGACAGACAACCCAGGGTGTAACGCCATGTCATCTTGTAACTGGAGCTAATATAGCGATCATAAACACTGATTATTATTGATCAAAACCTATTCAGCACCGTATTTGTATTTTTTATGGATCCCCATTAGCTGCTTCCAAGGCAGCAGCTACTCTTCCTGGGGTCCAGCAAAATTAAGGCAGTATATACAATTTTCTAAACATTACAATACATTCACAGATTTCACAACACACTGTGCCCTCAAGCCCTTACTCCACTACCACACATCTACAGTACAAAATCCATGTGTACGTGTGTGTATAGTGCATATGTTTGCACGAGTCTGTGCCAATGTTTGTGTTGCTTCACAGTTCCCGCTGTTCCATAAGGTCTATTTTTATATTTTTGTTATATCAAATATTACTGCTTGCATCAGTTAATTGATGTGGAATAGAGTTCCATGTAGTCATGACTATTTAGTACTGTGCGCCTCCCATAGTCTGTTCTAGACTTAGACTGAAGAGACCTCTGGTCTTGTGAGGTGTGCATGGATGTCTGAGCTGTGCGCCAGTAGTTCAAACAGAGAGCTCGGTGCATTCAACATGTCAATACCTATCATATTATACAAGTAGTGAGGAAGTCAATCTCTCCTCCACTTTAAGCCAGGAGAGATTGACATGGATATTACTAACTAATATGGATATTACTAACTAATGTTAGTTCTCTGCGTACATCCAAGGGCCAGCCATGCTGCCCTGTTCTGAGCCTATTGCCTTTTTCCTAAATCCCTTTTTGTGGCACCTGACTACACAACTGAACAGTAGTCCAGGTGCGACAAAACCAGGGCCTGTAGGACCTGCCTTGTTGATAGTGCTGTTAAGGTAGAGCATCGCTTTATTATGGACAGACTTCTCCCAATCTTAGCTACTGTTGTATCAATGTTTTGACCCTGACAGTTTACAATCCAGGGTTACTCCAAGCTGTTTAGTCACCTCAACTTGCTCAATTTCCACATTATTTATTACAAGATTTAGTTGAGGTTAAGGGTTTAGTAAATTACTTGTCCCAAATACAATGCTCTAGTTTTAGAAATATTTATGACTAACTTATTCCTTGCCACCCACTCTGAAACTTTACTCAAAGCCGTTAGTTTAGATTGAAAAAGTAAGGGGCCTACACAGCTGCCCTGGGGAATTCCTGATTCTACCTGGATTATGTTGGAGAGGATTCCATTAAAGAACACATTGTGTTCTGTTAGACAGGCAATTCTTTATCCACAATATAGCATGGGGTGTAAGGCCATAACACAAGTTTCCAGCTGCAGACTATGATCAATAATGTAAAAAGCCGCACTGAAGTGTAACAAAACAGCCCCCCCCCAATCTTTTTATGATCAATTTATCTCAGCCAAATCAGTCATTTGTGTAAGTGCTGTGCTTGTTGAATGTCCTTCCCTTTAATCAAGCTGAAAGTTTGTTTACTGTGAAATAGCATTGTATCTGGTCAAACACCATTTTTTCCAAAAGTTTACTAAGGATTGGTAACCGGCTGATTCGTCAGCTATTTGAGCCAGTAATGGGGGCTTTACTATTCTTAGGTAGCAGAATGACTTTTGCGTCTCTCCAATCCTAGGGCACACACTTTCTAGAAGGCTTAAATTTAAGATATGGCAAATAGGAGTGGCAATATCGTCCACAATTATCCTCATTAATTTTCCATCCAAGTTGTCAGACCCCGGTGGCTTGTCATTGTTGATAGACAATTTTTTCCCCTCTTCCATGCTCACTTTACGGAACTCAAAATTACGATGCTCGTCTTTCATAATTTGGTCAGATATACTTGAATGTGTTGTGTCAGCGTTTGTTGCTGGCACGTAATGCTTAAGTTCGCCAATGAAGTAGTTGGTAATATCAGTTGGTTTCGTGATGAATGAGCCATCTGATTCAATGGAGTTTGCCTTTTTTTCCCCCAACAAATTTAATTTAAGGTGCTCCAAAGCTTATTACTATCATTCATCTTTGTTTCATATTGTGGTTTCTTATTTTTATTCGGTTTAGTCACATTATTTCTCAATCTGCAATATGTTTGCCAATCGGTTGTGCTGACTTAGCAGTTGGTGGTCTATAGGAGCTTTCCACCAGAACGGGCTTTAGGTGAGGCAGATGAACTTGTAACCATATTACTTCAACAGTATTTAACATGAGATCTGTGGTTCTGAATATAAAAAACAGCAACCACTCCACCATTAGCATTTCAATATTTTCTGTAAATGTTATAAACTTACATTGCTGCCACTGTATCAAAAGGTATTATCTAAGTGAGTATCAGAGATAGTCAGGATATGAATGTCATTTGTTACTAGATTTCATGAACCTTGTTTCTTCAGTAATATATGCTAACGTGGGCTATTTTCAGCACTTTTCTTCTGGGAGGCTTACTTGTTTTCATTGCTTTACTGGGAAGCTTAGCAGAAGTAAATATTCTCATGTTATTTATGTTAGTGAAGGATGAGCTGCACACAGTGGACTTCCTACTAGGGCACACCACATCAGTGCTAACAGTATACATTTGGTTCATTGGCACATGACTACTGCATACAATAGCTGTAGGATCAGCAGAGGCATTCAGGGCAGTTTGAAGGACATGAATTGGGTTACTTACATTGTGTCGACCAACGCCCCTGGTGTAATATACATTTTCTGAAGCATTATGACAACTCAGCGTCACAATGGTAGGGATTAGCTGAGCTGGGCTTGGGTCATTGATAAGTCATTTTCTCAACGCAGCCTTAATGCTGTGAAAGGATCCAGGAAACCAAATGATTTGGGTGGATCCCATCCTCCTTTTAAAACGAGTTTTGTTTAAAAAATGTTTCGAAATTGTCAACAAAAGTTACACACATTGAGCTGCAATAATCACGTAGCCAGTTGTGAAGAGAAAGAATCCTGCTAAAGTGTTCAATGACACGATTCAGAGGGCACAGGGCCAGATATGATGGGTCTTTTATTAGTGTCTAGCAGAGAGTCAAATCAGGTCTTTAACCTAACTAGGGTAGGGGGCAGCATTCGGAATTTTGGATGAAAAGCGTGCCCAAAGTAAACTGCCTGCTACTCAGGCCCAGAAGCTAGGATATGCATATAATTGGTAGATTTGGATAGAAAACACTAAGTTTCCAAAACTGTTAAAATAATGTCTGAGTATAACAGAACTGGCAGGCGAAAACCTGAGGAAAATCCATCCAGGAAGTGCTATTATTTTGAAATGGCTGTGTTTCCATTGAAAACCTATCCACCATACAAAGACTTATGACCCAGTTCACGATCCATGGCTTCCACTACATGTAGCCAGTCTTTAGGCATTGTTTCAGGATTTTACTCTGAAAAATGAGGGAGAAACACCACTTTCAATGAGAGGACAGTCCAAATTTCCAGACATGAGCCCTGCGCGTGACCGGGAACGTGCCTTTGTTTTTCTTTTTCTATTGACGAAGCTATTGTCCGGTTGAAATATGATCGATTATTTATGACAAAAACAACCTGAGGATTGATTATAAACATTGTTTGACATGTTTCTATGACCTTTTATGGTACTTTTTTGATTTTCCGTCTCCCTGCTGTGACCGTGCTTTGTTCCAATGGATTACTGAACAAAACGCGCTAACAAAACTGAGGTTTTTGGACATAAAGAGTGACTTTATCGAACAAAACGAACATTTGTGTAACATGGAGTCTTGGGAGTGCAACCATATGAAGATCAAAGGTAAGTGAGAAATAGCGATAAAATGTATGACTTGTTACTCCTCTACTTGGCTGGTTACTGTTTGTAATGATTTGTCTGCTGGGCGCTGTTCTCAGATAATCGCATGGTTTGCTTTCGCTGTAAAGTCTTCTTGAAATCTGACACCGTGGTTGGATTAACAAGAAGTTCATCTTTAAACCAATGTCTAACACTTGTATGTTTTATGAATTTTTATAATAAGTATTTGTTTTTGAATTTGGCGCTCTGCAATTTCACTGGATGTTGGCCAGGTGGGACGGTAGCATCCCACACCCTCTAGAGGGGTTAAAAATCGAGTTTCAACTGTTCAGTGCTGCCCTTTATGTCATTAAAACCCACATGGACTACAATAGCATTGATGTCCATGTCCTGAAGTAGTGTATTCGGGAGCAGCTTAGTAATGTAATGACAGGACATTTTGCACCAAGAACGGTCACATTTCTTACCATGGAGCCTCCCAAAATCACAGCTGGCGAGAAGGATGAGGAAATCCGCCTATTCCAACACGTCGGAGAACCCTTTATTGACGGGCAAGAGGCAGGATAACTTGAGCACGTTGCTCCCGACAGATGGAGAAGCCCCGATTGATCCAGAACAGGGACGAAAGGATGCTGACGTCGAAATCGTAGTAGTAGGCACCGCGGCCACAGACACAGGCACGCCCAGTGACGAAGGTGCAGGAAGATCAGGCTCCAGGACGGCGAAACTATTCATTGTTTGTATCCGCTCGTTGGGAGTGTAGACTGCGTTGTTGGAGGCCGCTGTATTTTGGCTTCCCGGCTATCAATTAGGGGCGGTCCGAGCAACACCAGCCAGTCGGATAACGACAAGGCGGAGATTCATCCAACAAGCACGAACGCCGTCCAGCCACCGGCATAGAAAATGTAAACATTCCACTCCACAGTTTATTTATTTCTCCAGACAAAGAGGGCTCCATTGCAAAACTCATCTGGTACCAAATTCGTTAGTTTGATGGCTAGCAGCTTAGTGCGTCTGTCAAGCAGGATTCCCAGGACAAGAAATAGCGGTTCTAGATGTTAAAACCTAACTGTGTCGCGGAATCCACCCAAAAACAAATTCGGTATTCGTATTTAATAAATTGCGGTTTTGTTTTAATAAAAAAATAACTGAATTGTTTCCATCATCCTGTGAAGCGGAGAACCTGAGCTCTGACGTTGCGTAAAGCATGTAACTATACAGCCTCTGTGTTCCAATTTTGGTGCTTATCAATGACACAATCTGCCATTTTCAAGTGGAAAGGGCTACTGCTAAGCTAAGTAAACATCTTGGGTCTCTGACTCTCCTGTTACATCAGCTACTTTCTAGGTAGGCGGCGTAGGCCTGGTTATGAGGTCAGGTTCCAATTGAGCCAAATACATTAAAAACAGGAAAAACTGAAGAAAACACACCATTGCAGAAACGTCACATGCTAAAATTATCGAAATCAAGAGAAAACAAGTCAGAAATCAACAGGTGATAAACACAAGTTACACCACAGCAGAGCGGACAGACACATCAAGCCCATTTCAAGCAACATAAAGGGGGGGGGGGGGGGGGCCCATGGAAGCTCCCAAAGCTTTAGAGGCGGTTTGGGAGGAAATAACATCTTAATTAACTCATTGGGACAAAAGATAATGGAACAATAAATTGATTATGAGGATAGATAAATAGGATAACAAAAATAAACAATTCCAAAGTAAAAAGGGAGGTTCTATAAAATCACCCAGGTGTTTTTCAGATCATGCGGACCATAAGAGAGAAGCTGTGCAGCATTTGAAGGCTATAGAAGCTGTTCAGCATTTGGAGGCTTTAGAAGCATGCAGCATTTGTGTCGCAACATGCAAGCCCACACGAGGTTTGTCCTGACCTGTGGCTCCTCAACGAGTCGGCTCTACTAGATGAGAGGCTCCTTCTTTCAGAGAATTACACAATTCTCAAGCTATAGGAGAGAGAGAAGATGAGAGATGACAGTTATGATGATGTGGTACTGTAGATATCTCTGTGTGATGTAAAGAAGCCTGTCAGGATAGAAGGGATGGGAAGACTGTACAATACATCCGCTGTCACCCCAGAACATGTAGAGTAATAAATATACCATATACACACACACACACACACACACACACACACACACACACACACACACACACACACACAGCCAGCATATGAAAAAAAAAACATCATCCATAACACAATACACTGCCCAGAACGACAGAGTAGTTTGATCATTAACTCAAAACACAGTGGCAGACTGTACAACATTGAGAGGATTCAGGGGAACATTTAATAATTCTGTGAAATTACATGTTGGTTGCCTGCTGTGTTTGTCGTTTTAGTGACTTTCATTACTTAAGGATATAATCATATAGCCTGGTCCCAGATCAGTTTGTGTTTGGCATGACAAACTATAGGCGTTGGAAAGACCACAAAAAAAACTGATCTGGAACCAAGCTAACAACCATACAAAATAAAGAATCTTTGTATAGGACAGGACGAACAGAACACCACAGACTAGAAAGGACAGCCTTGGCCTGTCCGTTCTCAATCTATACATTAGAGTAATAACATTATCCACCCTTACAAGAGTCCGAGGGGAAAATGTCAATCAGTGTGCATCTCTGCCTACAACTCCCACCAGCTGTAGGCTTTGTGTGATTAGCAGCCAGAGAAAGCTCTATTCAGAGCCTGAGAATATACTGAGATCCCTCTAACCCCATGACAGCATCTTTAACGCTATAGTCTCTTATGGCTACCTAATTGGTTATGTTGGAGAACATGTTATTATAATGGTCGAAGCACAAAAACAGTACTGAAATAATAAACTTTTTTTTAAATCCTGGGAAATTTGATGCTTTAACATTACAGCCATTTGTTTTTCAGCTGTCAAATCTCAGGCGTGACATAAATATTTTCCCATGGCACATCAACGGCATTACCATTTTGAAAACAAAGAATATTCTGAATGTGCTTCACAGAAAGTTCTACAAGTGTTTGTTGAATAAAAATGTATTCTCTGAAATAGTGGCAAACAAATAAATCATTCACACAAAATCTTAAAATGTTTCTTTCTGGCTGCAATACAAGCAGAATTAATAAAGAGATGAAAGAACGTAGAACTCATTTCTGCAGACAGATGGTCAAACCTTAATTCACAACACTTTCCCTGTGTATGCTTCCCAATCCCCCATACGCAAAATTAAAGCACTTCAAAAGAGTGAATGCATTTCCCCCCTTCAAGAGAACAGAAACTAAGCCCTGCCTTGCTGCACTCAACTCAAAATAGATCATTAAAACCTGTCACAAAAAAAATGTATGGGCTTGCCTATTGATTTAACCTTTGATGGTTTAGATTCAAAACCACAAAATACTCAGGTGTAAACATTAAGATAGATACAGCAACATTAGCATTCCATCTTTGTAACTCAAACTCTGAACACATTCATATATTTTGGCAAGTGGATGTTAATCTCATGAATAAAAAAATATAAAAAATGACAAGGAAACTAACTGGCATTACCATTTAAAAAAGGTCTCTTGAAATAGACATGTCTTAAACTCAAAATATTATATACTGGTTAAATAAAAGGCTAAATGAAAATAAGAAATATGAGATGAAACTCAAAGAAGAAGGGTTTCCATTGTACTGCACGGCCCTCAGCCCCTGGCAATGCAACAGAGATCATTATCCCATGATAAGATACAATCTTCCAGACAATTGAAATCAGGTCACAGAATTGCTACCCAAACATTGAATTAATTAGCATTTTTTGGGATGCGTTACTGTACAAAACAACGGACAATTTATCAAGTCATGCAGAGAATTGGGCACATAACAATAGATTAAAATGTATATAAAACAAATTATATGGCTTTTAAAATTATATGTTCTTTGTCCTGTCCATTTCAAATAGCCTATATGGCACACAATACATTGCAGAGATAGGCCACTGGGGAATTCCTTTGTAATTCAAAAGCCTGTCAGTGTATATTTAAACTGCGTATAGAATGCATGCGCCACTGAACTTTGACAATGTTTTTTAATCTAAACTCATGTCTCAGTTAACATAGTCATCACTTACACATCATTTTGGTTTCAAAAGCGTTGTGACTTATTTTGGCTATTTACACCAATACCTTGAATGTCCTTCCTTCCTTCCTTCCTTCCTTCCTTCCTTCCTTCCTTCCTTCCTTCCTTCCTTCCTTCCTTCCTTCCTTCCTTCCTTCCTTCCTAGCCTGTGGCTTTAGCAAACCGTCACAACAAAGACAGCAACACCCCAAATAAGGTATCGCCCTGTGCGGTGTCCCACTCCCTCACCCCCATGATCACATCTCAACTGTGGCTCCTCCTGCCTCTCAATGCTCACATCATCAATAGTTTGTGAGGAGATGACAGGGCACCAAATTGATGAGCTATAGGTTAGGGGTCACATCCCCCTCTACATACTGAGGAAACAGGCTTCACTTGACTCCCACAAAACGGGGCACCGGCTCCAGACACATCTCAATTGAGCGTTGACTGACCAGTGCCACGCACCCATAGACCCCTGCCCGGCCCTGGTGACACGGCAGACAGAGCGGAGGAAGTCAGGGTGTCACGGGGTCCACATCTCTAATTGATGAGCGATGCTGAATAAGAGGCGCCATTTCACTTTTAACAAATGGCCTACTTCACAACAAACGCATGGCAAACAGACTGCTAGAACTCACTGGGCCGTGACACCTGATTTCAAGTTGAATGCTCCTTATAGGACACATCACTGCATTCTATACTCCTCTGTAAACTGGTCATCTCTGTATACCCGTCGCAAGACCCACTGGTTGATGCTCATTTATAAAACCCTCTTAGGCCTCACTCCCCCCTACCTGAGATATCTACTGCAGCCCTCACCCTCCACATACAACACCCGTTTTGCAAGCCACATTCTGTTAAAGGTCTCCAAAGCACGCGCACACACACACACACACACCTCTGGGTCGCTCGTCCTTTCAGTTCGCTGCAGCTAGTGACTGGAACGAGCTGCAACAAACACTCAAACTGGACCGTTTTATTCCCATCTCTTCATTCAAAGACACAAATTATGGACACTCTCACTGACAGTTGTAGCTGCTTCGCGTGATGTATCGTCTCTACCTTCTTGCCCTTTGTGCTGTTGTCTGTGCCCAATAATGTTTGTACCATGTTTTGTGCTTCTACCATGTTGTTGCTACCATGTTGTGTTGCTACCATGTTGTCATATGTTGCTGCCATGCTATGTTGTCTTAGGTCTCTTTATGTAGTGTTGGTGTCTCTTGTCGTGATGTGTGTTGTGTCCTATATTTTTATATTATTTTTTAATCCCAGCCCTCGTCCCTACAGGAGGCCTTTTGGTAGGCAGTCATTGTAAATAAAAATGTGTTAACTGACTTGCCTAGTTAAATAAAAGGTTAAATAAATAGGGAAGTAAAGTTCAGATCTCCTGTAGGTAGCCTGATGGATATAGTCTGTAGATATAGTCAGTCTATGCCTTGATGAATCTCTGAGCCTGCCCTATAAGAGAGAGAGGAAGCAGGTGGAACACAATGTCATATTAACTACTAGTCACACTCAGATGAACCTCGAAGCATCTCAGACAGCAACAGGCTGGTGCCCAACTCCTGAGCCTTGGCCTCTTTCTCTATATGTAGCTGTGGCTATGACTTCCCCCTGACACTGATATGAATACACTTCACACGCATGGTGGACTAGCTGAGACCGACTGGGGAACGCCACTCATACCCTGGCCATGTGGCCTTTCCAGTAAAGATATCACCAATACCCTCCGCCCCGGCCTGCTCCACATTCTCATCTGTGCTGTCATGCTTAGGGTTCAGTCCCAAATGGCACCCTATTCCCTATATAGTGCACTACTTTTGACCAGGGCCATTTGGGACACAACCTGCCAACATCCACACTCCCCTGACAGCCCTGTCAACATGCTGAAGTGGGGGAGGGGAGAAAGAGAAAAGAGGGGCGGTTACAAGCCACGGAGAGAGAATGGGGGTTGACAGAGAAGAGGAGGGAAATGGGGAGAAAGAGAGAGACTGTGGGTGAGTTGGCGTCCTCATAGGTTTGGTTTGCTCCTAGCAGAACTCGGCTAGGTGAAGCGAACGTCATTCTCCCAAAGGACTTTGGCTGAAAAACGTGTAAAAAACAACATTACTGGTTTGTCCTTAGAGCCACTATAGCAACATAGCCAGTAACACTTCCTCAAAATAGTCTGAATTAATCTAAGATAAATCAAGAAGTCTGTTATTCATTGTCATTTTTGCAGAGGTCTTAGTTGCGCAATCTAGCTAAGATGTTTGGTGAAGTATTTCAAGTGAAAACAAATGTGCATGAAAACTACTAATGCACTGCAGACAGTAGGACCTAGCTGCACTCTCTTCTTCTGTTGAATGACAGCAAACACTTGAAGAAACCTGTCCATATTCCCAACTCTACTGTTGACCAATCACCAACAAAAAGGGGCATAGACCTCAGCTACAGCTGAAAAAACCCTTTCCAAACACCAAAACAAACAAAAAAAGTCGTAATATATGTACCGTTGAAGTCGGAGGTTTACATACACTTAGGTTGAAGTCATTAAAACTCATTTTTCAAACACTCCACAAATTTCTTGTTAAACTATAGTTTTGGCAAGTCGGTTTGGACATCTACTTTGTGCATGACACGTAATTCTTCCAACAATTGTTCACAGACAGATTATTTTTCTTATAATTCCCTATCATAATTCCAGTGGGTCAGAAGTTTACATACACTAAGTTGACTGTGCCTTTTAACAGCTTGGAAAATGACAGAAAATGATGTCATGGCTTTAGAAGCTTCTGATAGGCTAATTGACATCATTTGAATCAATTGGAGGTGTACCTGTGGATGTATTTCAAGGCCTACCTTCAAACTCAGTGCCTCTTCACTTGACATCATGGGAAAATCAAAATAAATCAGCCAAGACCTCAGAAAAACATTGTAGACCTCCACAAGTCTGGTTTCATCCTTACATCCTTTATACTTACAAACAATAGTATGCAAGTATAAACGCCATGAGACCACACAGTTGTCATACCGTTCCTAGAGATTAATGTACTTTGGTACGAAAAGTGAAAATCAATCCCAGAACAACAGCAAAGGACCATGTAAAGATGCTGGAGGAAACAGGTACAAAAGTATCTATATCCACAGTAAAATGAGTCCTATATCGACATAACATTTTTACATTTTAGTCATTTAGCAGACACTCTTATCCAGAGCGACTTACAATAGTGAATGCATACATTTCATACATTTTTTTTTTTGCGTACTGTCCCCCCGTGGGAATCGAACCCACAACCATGGCGTTGCAAACACAATGCTCTACCAACTGAGCAACAGGGAAGACAAATTCTTATTTACAATGACGGCCTACCTTGGCCAAACCCGGACGACGCTGGGCCAATTGTGCGCCGCCCTATGGGACTCCCAATCACAGCCAGTTGTGATACAGCCTGGATAACCTGAAAAGCCGCTCAGCAAGGAAGCAGCCACTGCTCCAAAACCGCCATAGAAAAGCCAAACTGCGGTTTGCAAATGCACATGAGGACAAAGATCGTACTTTTTGGAGAAATGTCCTCTGGTCTGATGAAACAAAAATAGAACTGTTTGGCCATAATGTCCATCGTTATGTTTGGAGGAAAAAGGGGGAGGCTTGCAAGCCGAAGAACACCATCCCAACCGTGAAGCATGGGGGTGGCAGCATCATGTTGTGGGGGTGCTTTGCTGCAGGAGGGACTGGTGCATTTCACAAAATAGATGGCATCATGAGGCAGGAAAATTATGTGGATATGTTGAAGCAACATCAAGACATCAGTCAGGAAATTCAAGCTTGGTCGCAAATTGACCACAAGCATACTTCCTAAGTTATGGCAAAATGGCTTAAGGACAACAAAGTCAATGTATTGGAGTGGCCATCACAAAGCCCTGACCACATCCTATAGAACATTTGTGGGCAGAACTGAAAAAGCATGTGCGAGCAAGGAGGCCTTCAAACCTGACTAAGTTACACCAGCTCTGTCAGGAGGAATGGGACAAAATTCACCCAACTTATTGTGGGAAGCTTGTGGAAGGCTACCCGACACGTTTGACCCAAGTTAAACAATTTAAAGGAAATGCTATCAAATACTAATTGAGTGTATGTAAACTTCTGACCCACTGGGAATGTGATGAAAGATATAAAAGCTGAAATAAATCATTCTCTCTACTATTATTCTGACATTTCACATTCTTAAAATAATGTGGTGATCCTAACTGACCTAAGGCTGGGAATTATTACTAGGATTAAATGTCAGGAATTGTGAAAAACTGGAGTTTAAATGTATTTGGTAAGGTGTATGTAAACTTCCGACTTCAACTGTACGAACTGTTGTTTCGACTGGGAAGCCTGCGACGGGGTTTAGAGGTCAGACACACCAAGAAAACAGACCACCAAAACGTACTTAGCACAGTAGGCTGCCGTTCCTTCTCTTGCTCGAAAAAACAAATAAACACTGTCTGCTGAGTACTGACCTGGTACCGACAAACCGTTCGGTTGTACTTGTAGTGTCGCCTACCTGTCAGTGGCCGACAAATTGACTGAGCCAATCCGAGAGCACGGACCTCTAAGTGGGGGAGCCGAAAGGAAAATGTAAAAAAGTTCATTACACTGGGAAAGTAGCCAATTATTATTTTAAGTATGTTCAAGCAATCCTGATGAAACAATCAAAATCGCGGCATAATACTTTTTTTCCCTAGAGCATGTCTTTACATATTCTACATCTAGCTAAGGAGTTTAGTACTTTAAGCATATTTTGTTAATGTGCGCTTGCTCATTATTAACTTGCATTATAGGGAATCATGTTTTTTGGGGGGTGGGGTGGGAAATATGGTTATTTTAAGGAAGCTTTCATGTTTCACTGTATCAATTAAGTTCTAGTCTTTCTGGCTAGCTGGCATTAGCTTGCTCTGGGCCAAGCAGTCACACACTTCATATTAAACAAATGGGGTGGTAAGTACAGCACAATGCACACAACACTAAATGATTTACCTAGCAAGCTATCTAGCAAGATTAAGAAATAATTTCAGCCCCTCTCCTTTATCCCACAGGCCCTACTGCCATTGCAAGTTGCTAGCTAACTTTAGCGTCACCATTCGCCAGTTAGCATAGCTACTCCAGTAACTCTGGGAAGCTTACAGGCAGCTGTTTGACAAAAAAAACGAATACATTGTAATATAATATAGCTAGTGACGCTAGTTATCAACAAACGCTTACTACAAATTCTATCTAGTTAGCTGGCAACAACATTAGCAAAGCTACAAGCCAAACATAGCTTAAGAAAGCCATGCTACTGCCACCCTGTGGTCTGGAGTATTTTAACGAGGCTCAAGGCAGTTGATCTGTTCCATCTAAACAACAAACATTGACTGCTGACACTCTGGGTCGAGGTTCTAAGTATCTATCGGCAGTCAAAATCCTTGGTGTGTCTGAGGCTTTAAAAAGAGTATACCGACTGAGTTCGCACTCTCCTCCCATCAGATGCCTCTGCTCTTGGTGGCTTAGAAGAGCCGGATAACCTTGCTCACAGAGATTGAAAAGGCTTTGTCCCAATCCAATACAGACTAGTTTAGGAGTTCAACTTTGGCTCAGCAGATGTTTGTTATCTGACTGTTTGGTGATTAGGCCTTGCCGGGTGGAGGACTGGCCCATCAGGTTTTAAATCTGTGTACTCGCATGCAACTAGCTAGTCCTAGCTGTGTAAACTACATTTGGAGTAATCTACGTAAGCATTTCTGTCCTAGATTCTGTCCCCATCGGTGCAATGCAGCCAACCAACACTTGAGTAAAACTATTTCTTTATACAGAACAAAACAAATGACTGGGTGAAATCCCCAGTGTTCACAATCAGCAAAGAGGTGTACCCAGAGGACAATTGGTTTCTGATCTGCACTGTGCACTGGGGTGGATTACAAAGGTTCGGGTTTCAACAGAAATAATCCCTGTCTACAAGTATTAAAACCCAAATCTGGCTTTAGAAACAACACAACAGAGGGAATGGTGCACAACAGCAAGGCTGTATTTACAATCTGGGAATACTTGAAGCAGATCATTTTAAAAAACAGCTTCCACAACCAGTTTAAGATATGACTAATCTCTCGACTAACTGAAACAATGTGCAGCACATGGAATTTTTCCAAATGGGGTAGGTTGTTTACTTGGAATTCAAAGTTATTCTAATACTGTGGTAGATTCAGAGATTTATACAGGATTCACATTTTATTAAAACAAAAAATGACATGTCATGCTGGAAGTAATAGAATTTAGTTTTCCTCAAGACAAACTAATCAAGATGTTCCATCTTCCTACAAAAGGCCTCTAGCTACTAGGCTGTTAATATTTGGGGAGTTGCCTTCCATCAGATTGCACATATTTACTGGGATGTCTGCTGATGTAATTGTTTGCTGCTGGAAAGCATGCCAGATAAAAATGAGATGGGATGTGTTGGGATGGGCGGGGGGTTAGTGGGGTTGTTCAGCAGCAACAGCGCCGATCAGAGCTGCATGAATCTTAAGTAGTCCCATGTTGAGGGGGTCTTTGTTCCCGGACCACTGACGGGGGACACTCTCCCACTTTTCTTTTCCCTTCCTTTTGGCAGGAACATTTATCATTCTTCCAAACGAACAATTGTGCTACAACACTGACCAGCACAGGCAGAACAATGAACTACTAAATCTGGGGCCTCCGTCACCCCCAATGCTGGTTGCTAAGAAACCTTTGATCTGCCGGACAGCTTGTCAACAAGCTCATCACTTACTTACTGAACTCAAAACCATCTAAGTTTTCATTCTGCACACATGTAGAAATACAGGCAGACGTACATTGTTCTACAAAAACGGGCTGGTAAAGGCTTAGCTAGTTAAAAACGGATCTGCCTCAGTATCAAAATGATCTGTCGGTTTTCAGCAATATTTTCTATGATTCTATATGCATTTAAAAACTTATGAACACATTCAAACTTTCAAAATTAAACTGTGTGCTGTAGGCTACCACTGATGCAGAGGAATGTTATCAGTCTAGGGCCTGTGGATGAAACCAGTCCAACTCCACATACCCTGGCCTTGAAGGGGTTAACTTCTTTCTGTCAGGGTGCTGCGCGTGTGTGTATATATCACAGCTGTAACCATTGAGAACGGCGTCGCTGACTCTGTGCACACTGCATGGCTCCAGTAAAGTTCAACTTATCGCACCATTTACCTGTATCGCATCAATGCAGGCAATTTATCTCAATCTGGAATTTTGACAGTGGTGCCGACAGACCCGGTCGAGCGTTTTCTAGCTCCAAGCCAACTTTGCAGTATTTGGCTTTTTTTGGTGCAATTTCTTAAATTATTATGCGCGCTAATAGCGTTTCAAATTGGTGACGTCACTCGCTTCGAGACCTTGAAGTAGTTGTTCCCCTTGCTCTGCAAGGGCTGCGACTTTTGTGGAACGATGGGTAACGATGCTTCGTGGGAGGCAGTTGTAGATGTGTGCAGAGGGTCCCTGGTTCGAGCCCAGGTAGGGGCGAGGAGAGGGACGGAAGCTATACTGTTACCTATAGGCAGAAACTAAGCAGGAAGCACTCATGGTAAAAACAGTTCAATGTTGGTCTGACCAATCAGAATCGATTACAACTTATCCAAACGAAAAACCCATGGGTAGATGGCTGCATTCACGTAAAACTGAAAGCGTAAACTACCGCATTTAACCACGGCTAAATGCCTGGGAACATGGAAGTGTACAAACAGAACAGCTATGACCTCCGTAAGGCAATCAAAGAGGAAAAAACGATAGTACAGGGACAAAGTGGAGTCACAATTAATTGCCTCAGACAAGATGTGGCAGGGACTCCAGACAATCACGGATTATAAAAGGGAAAGCCAGCCATGTCAGACACTGACGCCTTGCTCCCACAAGCTAAACACCTCTTTCGCCCGTGTAGAGGAAAATAGAGTCGCTGAAGTGGGCCCCCGCCGCGCACGAGTAATGCGTGCTCCCAATCTCTGTGGCCGACGTGAGTAAACCCTTGCAAGGCTGCCAGCCCAGACGGCGTCCTAAGAGCATGTGCAGGCTAGCTGGCTGTTCATGGAAGTTTACATACTTAGATTGTTGTCATTAAAACTCGTTTTTCAACCACTCCACAAATTTCTTGTTAACAAACTATAGTTTTGGCAAGTCGGTTAGGACATCTACTTTGTGCATGACAAGTAAATCTTCCAACAATTGTTTACAGGCAGATTATTTCACTGCATCACAATTCCAGTGGGTCAGAAGTTTACATGACTGTGCCTTTAAACAGCTTGGAAAATTCCAGAAAATGATGTCATGGCTTTAGAAGCTTCTGATAGGCTAATTGACATCATTTGAGTCAATTGGAGGTGTACCTGTGTATGTATTTCAAGGCCTACCTTCAAACTCAGTGCCTCTTTGCTTGACATCATGGGAAAATCAGCCAAGACAAAAAAAAAAAAAAAAAAATGTAGACCTCTACAAGTCTGGTTCATCCTTGGGAGCAATTTCCAAACACCTGGAGCGTGGTACAACTTATCTGTACAAACAATAGTGCGCAAGCATAAACACCGTGGGACCACGCAGCCGTCATACCGCTCAGGAAGGAGACGTATTCTGTCTCCGAGAGATGAACGTAATTTGGTGCAGAAAGTGAAAATCAATCCCAGAACAACAGCAAAGGACCTTGTGAAGGTGTGGAGGAAACAGGTACAAAAGTATCTATATCCACAGTAAAACAAGTCCAATAATTGACATAACCTGAAAGGCCGCTCAGCAAGGAAGAAGCCACTGCACAAAAACCGCCATAAAAAAGCCAGACTACGGTTTGCAACTGCACATGGGGACAAAGATCATACTTTTTGGAGAAATGTCCTCTGGTCTGATGAAACAAACATAGAACTGTTTGGCAATAATGACCATCGATATGTTTGGAGGAAAAATGGGGATGCTTGCAAGCCGAAGAACACCATCCCAACCGTGAAACACGGGGGTGCATTGCTGCAGGAGGGAATGGTGCCATTCACAAAATAGATGGCATCATGAGGAAAGAAAATGATGTGGATATCTTGAAGCAACATCTCAAGACATCAGTCAGGAAGTTCAAGCTTGGTTGCAAATGGGTCTTCCAAATGGACAATGGCCCAAGGATACTTCCTAAGTTGTGGAAAATGGCTTAAGGACAACAAAGTCAAGGTATTGTCGGCAGAACTGAAAAAGCATGTGCGAGCAAGGAGACCTACAAACCTGACTCAGTTACACCAGCTCTGTCAGGAGGAATGGGCCAAAATTCACCCAACTTATTGTGGGAAGCTTGTGGAAGGCTCCCCGACATGTTTGACCCAAGTTAAACAATTTAAAGGCAATGCTACCAAATACTAATTGCATGTATGTAAACTTATGACCCACTGGGAATGTGATGAAAGAAATAAAAGCTGAAATAAATCATTCTCTACTATTATTCTGACATTTCACATTCTTAAAATAAAGTGGTGTTCCTGACTGACCTAAGACAGGGAATTTTTAATAGGATTAAATGTCAGGAATTGTGAAAAACTGAGTTTAAATGTATTTTGCTAAGGTGAATGTACACGTCAGACTTCAACTGTATATGTGACCGATCGCCTCGATCTTATGTAGCAAAATTTTACATTGGATAAAAATAAGAGACTCAGAGCTACAAAATGGGTGAGTGGCGCAGCGGCCTATGGTGCTGCGTCACTACAGATCCTGGTTCAAGCCCAGGCTGTCCCACAGCCGGCCACGACCGGGAGACCCATGAGGCAACGCACAATTGTCCCAACATCGTCCGGGTTAGGGGAGGGTTTGGCCGACCGGGTTGTCCTTGTCCCATCGCGCTCTAGCGACTCCTGTGGCGGGCTGGGCACAATACACGCTGACTTCGGTAGGCAGCTGTACGGCATTTCCTCCGACACATTGGTGCGGCTGGCTTCCGGGCTAAATCAAGCAATATGTCCAGAAGCAGTGCTGCTTGGTGGGGTCGTGTTCCCCACCCATCTCTTTAAGGATTCACATGAAGCCATGTGCTAAACAGACTGAGGAAGGTAGTGTAATAAAACAACCAAAGATTAAGACTAAAAGTGGTGAAAAATAGTAGCCTACAATAAAGAAAACTCCAGGTAAAAAAATACACATTATCTAGTCCTTGGCCTTTATCCTAATCTGACTTTGAAAGTGTCCAGATAAAAATATTTTATAATTATTAGATGCTTACTGAGACACACTTGTTAAATTGATGGGTCAATGTGACAAAAAAAAAGTGCTAGAACCACCTCCCAGGCTAAGTGGTCACTATTGTCTAGACATGTACATTAAACCTAGTTGGTTAGCTTTAGGGACCTACAGTCGTACGCCAGCAATTCATGCATGTTGGCTAGCTATGATGTTTGTACTGTAACTATGGGTTGGGATTATGGTGCATTCTTTAGCTAGCTAGCTACATGTCTAAACAAAAGACCACGTCGCCAGATGATTACATGACCCTTCAAGTTACCCAGGTGGCCGTAAACACACCACAGACACACCTGATGTACATGACCCATCAAGTTATCAGCAAAACATGAACCATAATCCCAACCCATACCAACAGTAAAAACTGATTGTCATAGCTAGTCACCATGAATGAAAAGCTGCAGTATGTATCTGCAGGTTGCTAAAGTCAATCAACTAAGTTATAACTAGCAATGAAAATGGCTTTGTGAGATACTGATAATATTACTACACATTTCATACACGTAACGTTAAGCTAGCGAGCCAGCAAGCAAATGTTCGCTAGCTAGTTAACAGTACGTTGTAACTTGCAATGAAAAAAAAAATATATATATATATATATATATATATCTGAAAAAGTAGATAGGTTCTTACACATGGATGAGCGCTTCACGGCAGCGTCTTTTCTGTTTGATTTGTAGCTACACAAAAGTATGTGGACATCTCTTCAAATTAGTGGATTCGGAATCACATTTCACCATATGGCATTCCGACGGACAACTCTGGGTTTGGCAGATGCCAGGAGAACGCAACCTGCCCCAGTGCATAGTGCAACGGTAAAGTTTGGTGGAGGAAGAATAATGGTCTGGGGCTGTTTTTCCATGTTCGGGCTATGCCCCTTAGTTCCAGTGAAGGGAAATCTTAACACTACAGCATACAATAACATTGACAATTCTGTGCTTCCAATTTTGTGGCAACAGTTTGTGGAAGGCCCTTTCCTGTTTCAGCATGACAATTCCCCCGAGCACATAGCAAGGTCCAAACAGAAATGGTTTGTCGAGATCGGTGTGGAAGAACTTGACTGGCCTGCACAGACCTCTGACCTCAACCCCATCAAACACCTTTGGGATGAATTGGAACGCTGCTGACTGTGAGCCAGGCCTAGTCGCTCGACATCAGTGCTTGATCTCACTAATGCGCTTGTGGCTGAACGGAAGCACGTTCCCGCAGCAATGTTCCAACATCGAGTGGAAAAGCCATCCTAGAAGAGTGGATGCTATTATAACAGCAAGGGGGGGGGACCAACGCCATATTAACGCCCATGATTTTGGAATAAGTTGGTCGACGAGCAGGTGTCCATATTCTTTTGGTCATGTAGTGCAGCTTGTTTGGCCAGTTGTGTCAAGTCACTCCGGTACACACTGACTGCGCAGAAAGTAGTCCATTACAACTTTTTCCCACTGATCTTCGTCGATAACGCCTAATAAATTCAGGGCAGAATTGAGAGAAGTATCAACAATTCTGCAATTCTCCATGGCCTCAAATCAAATTTTATTTCTCACATGCGCCAAATACAACAGGTGTAGACCTTACCGAGAAATGCTTACTTACAAGCCCTTAACTCTATTTCTTGAAATGCGTTGCTGGTTAAGAAAATATTTACTAAATAAACTAAAGTAAAAAATAATAAAAAGGCACAAGAAAATTACATAATAACTAGGCAATATATAGGGGGTACCGAATCAATGTGCAAGGTACAGGTTAGTCTAGATAATAAAAAGCGAGTTGCAGCAGTGTAAAAACAAAAAGGGGGAGGTGTCAATGTAAATAGTCCAGTGGCCATTTGATTAATTGTTCAGCAGTCTTATGGCTTGGGGGTAGAAGCTGTTCAGAAGCATTTTGGACCTACACTTGACGCTCCGGTACCACTTGCAGTGCGGTAGCAGAGAGAACAGTCTGACTAGGGTGACTGGAGTCTGACCATGTTTTGGACTTTCCTCTGACACCGCCTTGTATATAGGTCCTGGATGTCAGGAAGCTTGGCCCCAGTGATGTACTTACGTTGTATCTTTCAAAAAGCAGCGATAGCAAGAATTATCTACACATACTGAACAGCTCATGTTATAGACAGAAGCATGCTACATGGCAGACCAATCCAAACGCATCTCTCGGCATATCCAGCCCATCCATTATCTCAGCTAATCATGCCTAGCAGGAAGGTTCCTGACATTTTCTGTACCTAAACCAACTAGGAACTTTACATTTTATTGGCATTTATAGACAGTATACACATTTGTTATTAAGGCACAGCAAAGTTCCAGAAGGCATTTCTGCCCCAAAACACATTAAATAAATACGTTAAAAAGCCTCTCCTGCGAAGTAGTGATGTGCGACAGATGCCTAGCTTCTTGAAATGGGTTGCGTATTCATTCTCTCCCTATCCCAGTCTGTTGTTCCCACTTGCTTCAAGATGTCCACCATTGTTCCTGTACCTAAGAAAGAATAGGTAACTGAACTAAATTACTATCGCCCCGTAGCACTCACTTCTGTCATTTTGAAGTGGTCATGGGTGAAGTCCTTGTTCACCCATGACTGCGTGGCCACGTACGTCTCCAACTCAATGATCAAGTTTTCTGACGACAACAGTGATAGGCCTGATTACCAACAATGCTGAGACAGCCTACAGGGAGGAGGTGAGAGCCCTGGTGGAGTGGTGCCAGGTAAATCACCTCTCCTTCAACATCAACAAAATGAAGGGGCTGATCGTGGACTACAGGAGACCGCAGAGAAAGCACATCCCCATCCACATCAACGGGGCCGCAGTGGAAGGGGTTAAAAAGCTTCAAGTTCCTCAGTGTGCACATCACTGAGGACCTGAAAAATGGTCCTTCACACCGAGACTGTATCACCGCCTGGTACGGCAACTGCAGGGCCCTCCAGAGGGTTGTGCGGTCAGCTAAACGCATCATCGGGGGCACACTGCCAGCCCTCCAGTACATCTACAGCACCCGATGTCACAGGAAGGCCAAGTAGATCATCAAGGACCTCAGCCACCCTAGAAACAGGCCTGTTCCCATGACCTTAAAAAAAAAAAACAGTCACTAGCCAGTATCTTACCCTGCACCTTAGAGACTGCTGCCCTAATGTACATAGTCATTGAAAACTGGACACTAATGTTTTCATAACATTTTACCCACTTTATATGTATATACTGTATTCTAGTCATGGCTCATCCTATGTAACTACTGCTGTACACACCTTTTCTATTCACATACTGTCCATACACACACACACACACACGTCAAAAGTTGACACCTACTTATTCCAGGGTTTCTTTATTTTTACTATTTTCTACATTGTAGAATAATAGTGAAGACAAAACTATGACATAACACATATGGTCATGTAATAACCAAAAGTGTTAAACAAATCAAAATATATTTTATATTTGAGATTCTTCAAAGTAGCCACCTTGACAGCTTTGCACACTCTTGGCATTCTCTCAACCAGCTTCATGAGGTAGTCACCTGGAATGCATATCAATCAACAGGTGTGCCTTGTTCATTTGTGGAATTTCTTTCCTTAATGCGTTTGAGCCAATCAGTTGTGTTGTAACAAGGTAGGGTTGGTATACAGAAGATAGCCCTACTTGGTCAAAGACCAAGTCCATATTATGGCAAGAACAGCTCAAATAAGCAAAGAGAAATGACAGCCCATCATTACTTTAAGACATGAAGGTCAGTCAATGCGGAAAATTTAAAGAACTTTGAAAGTTTCTTCAAGTGCCGTCACAAAAACCATCAAGCTCTATGATGAAACTGGCTCTCATGAGAACCGCCACAGGAAAGGGAGACCCAGAGTTACCTCTGCTGCAGAGGATAAGTTCATTAGAGTTACCAGCCTCAGAAATTGCAGCCCAAATAAATGCTTCAGTGTTCAAGTAACAGACACATTTCAACATCACCTGTTCAGAGGAGACCGCATGAAGCAGGCCTTCACGGTCAAACTGCTGCAAAGAAACCACTACTGAAGGACACCAGTAAGAAGAGACTTGCTTGGGCCAAGAAACACGAGCAATGGACATTAGACCAGTGGAAATCGGTCTTTTGGTCTGATGAGTCCAAATTTGAGATTTTTGGTTCCAACCGTCGTGTCTTCGTGAGACGCACAGTAGGTGAACGGATGATCTCTGCATGTGTTGTTCCCACCGTGAAGTATGGAGGAGGTGGTGTGATGGTTTGGGGGTTCTTTGCTGGTGACACTGTCAGTGATTTATTTAGAATTCAAGGCACACTTAACCAGCATGGCTACCACCGCATTCTGCAGCAATACGCCATCCCATCTGGTTTGCGCTTAGTGGGACTATCATTTGTTTTTCAACAGGACAATGACCCAACACACCTCCAGGCTGTGTAAGGTCTATTTGACCGTGATGGAGTGCTGCATCAGATGGCCTCCACAATCACCTGACCTCAACCTAATTGATGGTTTGGGATGAGTTGGACCGCTGAGTGAAGGAAAAGCAGCCAACAAGTGCTCAGCACATGTGGGAACTCCCTCAAGACTGTTGGAAAAGCATTCCAAGTGAAGCTTGTTGAGAGAATGCCAAGAGTGTGCAAAGCTGTCATCAAGGCAAATGGTAGCTACTTTAAAGAATCTCAAATATATTTTACATTTGTTTAACACTTTTTTTGGTTACTACATGATTCCATGTGTTATTTCATAGTTTTGATGTCCTCACAATGTAGAAAATAGTAAAAATACTTGAATGAGTAGGTGTGTCCAAACTTTTGACTGGTACTGTATATATTTATATTCCAGACTATGACACTGCTCGTTCTGATAAGTTAATCAAATAATTAAGACCATCGGATGATGTGTGTGTTGTTGTTGTCGTCATTGTGTTGCTAGATATTGCTGCCCTTCTGGAGCTTCACCTGCGATGACATCCGCAAAACTGGGCCTCCCGAGTGGCGCAGCGGTCTAAGGCACTGCATCGCAGTGCTAGAGGCGTCACTACAGATGCGGTTCGATCCCGGGCTGTGTCGCAGCCGGCCGCGACCAGGAGACCCATGAGGCGGCGCACAATTGGCCCAGCGTCGTCCGGGTTAGTGGAGGGTTTGGCCGGCTGGGAGGTCCTTGTCCCATCGCGCTCTAGCGACTCCGTGTGGCGGCCGGGCGCATGCATGCTGACTTCGGTCGCCAGCTGTACAGTGTTTCCTCTGACACATTGGTGTGGCTGGCTTCCGGGTTAAGCGAGCAGTGTGTCAAGAAACAGTACGGCTTGGCGTGGTCGTGTTTCAGAGGACGCATGGCTCTCAGCCTTCGCCTCTCCTGAATCCGTACGGGAGTTGCAGCGATGGGACAAGACTAACTCCCAATTGGATATCACGTTTTTTAACAAAACATCTGCAAAACTGTGTACGCGGCCAATGAACTTTGATTCGTCCATATAGCCCAGCTCTCCTGTCAACACCCACATACTGTAGGGATACATACAGTATATCCCTAACAAGAGAGATGTCTCAAAATGTTAGACTAAGATGACATGGTATCAAAATTGTGCAATATAACTACAGTATGATTAGGTATGAGGCAGATGTTTGCAACAGGGTAGTTGGTTAAAACTCTAGAGGGAACAATTAGTGTTAGACGCCCAAGTGACAATTACAAGCCAGAAACGTGACAAGCTAGCATTTTATTAGCCAGAAACGTGACAAGCTAGCATTTTATTTGCCAGAAACGTGACCAGCTAGCATTTTATTAGCCAGAAACGTGACAAGCTAGCATTTTATTGCCTCCGTCTCAACATAAGAGTATTATATAGGCTACAGAGGAACTCCAGCGTTCCAATGGAAAATAACAGGCGAGCCAGCAGCAACAAGCGAGCCAGCAGCAACAAGCGAGTCAGCAGCAACAACCGAGCCAGAAGCAACAAGCGAGTCAGCAGCAACAAGCGAGCCAGCAGCAACAGTGAACATAACAAATGAAGAGGATGCAAATGAGGCCCCATGAGAATCACATACGTCTTCTGGGAGAAAACAGAAAGGTTTTACCAGGCTGGGTTAGTGCTACATCACATGGGGTGGAGGTTATACCAGGCTGGGTTAGTGCTACATCACGTGGTGGAGGTTATACCAGGCTGGGTTAGTGCTACGTCACATGGGGTGGAGGTTATACCAGGCTGGGTTAGTGCTACATCACATGTGGTGGAGGTTATACCAGGCTGGGTTAGTGCTACGTCACATGGGGTGGAGGTTATACCAGGCTGGGTTAGTGCTACATCACATGTGGTGGAGGTTATACCAGGCTGGGTTAGTGCTACATCACTAGCACTAACCCAGCCTGGTATAACCTCCACCACATGTGACGTAGCACTAACCTTACACTAGCCCACTCTTCCTGCCTCTTGGCATGCAAAGCATTGCATGGGCGGGGAAAGCGTAATAAAAAGGCACACTAACATGATGGTGACATCCTCTTACTTCATCCAACAAAACAGGCACGAGAGAAGACAGTGGACGCTTTCTAGAACCTTCATGCAGACAATGGGAACAAGAACTTACTTGTCTGTCATGGCTTCAACTAGCGAATATTGATTCATGAAACGGCCTTTTCTGTCCTGCACAGTAGCTTGAAACAGGGGAGTGAAGGATGAGATGGTTTACATCACAGATCTGTGAAGGGAGAGAAGAGGTAAAGAGGAGGAGGATAGGAAGAGGAACAATGAGTTCATATGAAACATCAACAGCTTTACATGTGTCATTATAGCATTTATAAAATGCTACTTGCTGACATGGAACTCACAACACCCTATCTTTTCATGAAGAAAAAAAAACATGCATATACTTGACTAGAAAACCTAAAAATGCCCTTTAAAAATGGCCCGGTAGGTATTTCCCTTGCTTGTAATATGGACACTAAGCTTCTCTGGAACACTTATTACAACACCCTGTGTTTCAGCACAAAAGACATTTGAACAGGCTGAGGATAACTTGCAGACAAGCCCGACTTGCTCACAATTAGCAAAGGCAAGGATTGGTCTTCAACTTGTGGGGGATACAGTTGCCATGGCTACCAGCGCAGCTGAAGCCGCCAAGCATAAATTGTGATTCTAGCACTGAGAAATCCACCAGGCAACCAGACGGCTGGAAAGAGTGGTCTAGGATATTCTTCGGGGCATAAATTGCCGAAACGTTTCGTTAAATCAAATTTCACCACAACAAAATGTCATTACCTGATGAAAATGCATTACACCATCCAGTGTACATGTGTTTGCTATGGTTGCATCAATGTTAACAGTCATCACGTGGCGCAATATGTACACAAGGGTTCCGAAAGGCACTTGACTACAGTACACAAAGCATTTCTTTATGCATGCCAATGACGCCATTGTAGAAGTGTTTTTCTAAATAAAAAAAGACACCTATAGTATAGTGATGTAAAATGTGTTAACATTATTTACTACTGCAGTTGTATCATAAAATCGGTGTAAAAAAAAAAAAAGGCATAAATCATTATGCAGAGCACATTCTCTAATCCTGTAGAGTTTATCCTGCAATAGAGCTCTGATATTAAAAAGAAATGAAAACCTGCTCAATTTTGGATTTTCATTAGGATGTTGGTGACAACATTTTAATTTGGAATGTTTTATTTGCCACGCGCTTAACCTTAGAGCTCTAAGCTGTGTCCTCAGTGTACAGTAATGCATCAGCAGAATCAGCCATAAGTCTATCAGCTTATCTTTCCATAAAAAGATTAAAATAGTAACACACTAGCTAAATAGATTAGGCCCATCCGCATGTCAACACATACGCTAAAAAATATCCAACACCTATCCTGAAGAGGGATAGGTAGATAATCAGCTAGATGGGTTTTCGCTCTTTTAGCCTAAAAAACTGGGCCTGGCTACTGCCATTTTCAGCAAGTAGACAGACTTACAATAGGCCTTTTGACAATTACACTGGTCTGACATTACTGAATGATCACACACAACATGTAGGTCAAGATATACTTCACCACCTAATCAAAAGCAATGTTAAAAAGCCATAATGGTTTAGGACTGCTGGTGTGGATACCATAACAGAGATGCTCCAAGCAATAAAGTGTACCGTTGGAGCTGCCAGACCAGAGCTGATCTAGGATCAGGTCCTACCTGGTCCATAACAAATCTGATTCATTATGACTTAATGCCGGGCAGTACACGATTTCACCACAAAAATGCGTCGTCGTTTTTGCCGTCACCAGACTAAATTTTCACAATCGGGGTGAAATCCTATGAACTTAGGCTAGGATCAGTATGTCGGGACTGGGGTATTTTTAGTGGGTTAAGGACACCCCGATGATGGCTGTTTCCTACAGACCCCCGTCAGATGTCCTGAGCATTTTCTAACATGTCAGACGTTTTTGGTTTTGCATCTTGTAGTAGGAGCAGAGCTACGACTTAAATTGGACACGGCCTACTGCCAGTAGCCAATGAGCGCTCAGCATGTGAGATCAAAACAATGACCAAGAGGAAATCAACAACACATAGGTTGTCACTAGTTACCACAGCCACTATGTCAACATTGACTATATATCGTAAACATTCATTTTTTGTTGTCTTCATTTAAGATTAGGCATAAGGTTAGCAGTGTGGTTAAGATAAGTTTTAAAAACTGATTTTAATAAGATAAAATGTAGAAATAGGCGGGTTTAGTCATAATTAATGAGATTGATTGTGCTGTGGGGAGAACGCTGCTTCCTTTTCAATATTAAAAGTTCTCACCTCCAAGTCCTACTGTAGAACAATACAGTGCATTCGGAAAGTTTTCAGACCTTGACTTTTTCAACTTTGTTACGTTGAAGCCTGATTCCAAAAAATATATATAATTATATATATATAATATATATATATATATATATATATATATATATATATATATATATAAACAATACTGATTAAGTGAAAACAGGTTTTAAAAAACAGAAATAACTCATTTACTTAAGTATTCAGACCCTTTGCTATGAGACTTGAAATTTATTTTTTCATTGCTCCTCCTTGAGATGTTTCTACAACTTGATTGGAGTCCACCTGTGGTAAATTCAATTGATTGGACATTATTTGGAAAGGCACACATACGTCTATATAAGGTCCCACAGTTGTCAGAGGAAAAACCAAGCCATGAGGTCAAAGAAATTGTCCGTAGAGCCCCGAAACAGGATTGTGTTGAGGCACAGATCTGGGGGAAGGGTACCAAACAATTTCTGCAGCATGGAAGGTCCCCAAAAACAGTGGCCTCCATCATTCTGAAATGGAAGAAGTTTGGAACCACCAAGATTCTTCCTAGATCCGGCCAAACTGAGCAATGGGGGGAGAAAGTCTCTGAAAGTCCTTGAGGCCCAGCCAGAGCCCGAACCCGATGGACATCTCTGGAGAGACCTGAAAAATAGCTGTGCAGCGACGCTCCCCATCCAACCCGACAGAGCTTGAGAGGATCTGCAGAGAAGAATGCGAGAAACTCCCCAAATACAGGTGTGCCAAGTTTGTAGCGTCATACCCAAGAAAACGCGAGGCTGTAGTCGCTGCCAAAAGATGCAAAAATTTCGAAAAAACCTGTTTTTGCTTTGTCATTATGGGGTAGTGTGTGTAGATTGAGGAGGACTATTTAATCCATTTTACAATAAGGCTGTAACATAACAAAATGTGGAAAAAGTCAAAGCAATGTAAATCCATATTGTCCACGCCATATTTTGTGCCTCTGAGAAACACAGGGCAGGATCAACTAGGAAATCATCATGTAATGTGAGCACCCACATCCTGGGGTTGAGGATGAACAGAAGATCTGGGACAAGAAAACATTTATTAGGGAAATATGTGGGCACGTCCAAGTTGTTACGATTTTAGAGGTTGTGTATGCCCAGTATAAAAAGCAAAACAGATCCTACTCAGAGGCTTGATAAATACAGACCCAGACAGCCTCTAGCTGTGGAACCTGGAGACAATGACTGGTTCTCTGGGGGGGAAACCATCCTGGCTGGGTTGCCTGGCTGTCGTCTAGTGTTCCTGTCTGCCTCCGTCCACCTTGTTAGTGAGGTTAGGATGTCTGATGCAGTCTGCCTGCCCTGGGACATGGCTTGAGATTAGATTCCTATGGCGTTCCAAATTAACAGCCATGTCTTAGGGCAAGTAGTCTGGCCCCAGTCCCCTCGGTGCTCCTCCCCGTCAAGACAGGCCCTCTCTTTACAATAACATAAGGCAGCAGAATGGCTGACATTCTTCAATTAGGTCTATGCTCCTGGTCCTACCTCTATGTCTATAACTCAGTAAAGCTCAAATCTTCTCTACAATATACAGGTCTCCTTTTTGTCTTTAGGTCCACCCCAGCCCCTACCCATAAGCAATTGAGCATTCAATTCTTCTGTAAAGAAAAAATGTAAGAAAAGAAACATTGACCTGTGCCTGCCAACATTTGTACGGGTCTCTTGGGCCGGCAGATTAGACTACCCCAGAACGTGTGGGGCGATAACCACTATTTTCTCTAGTCAATTTCCTACAGCCAATAATGGAAAAGTTTGAAATATGCAGAGATAGCAGAGGGTTTTCCACAATGCAGTTGTTCATGAACCAATTGTCAAAGTGCTCAGTGCTGCAGACGCTAATGGAAAAATGGCAAGCGTTGCAGTTTGCCTTGCGGAGAGGAAATTCCATTAAAGTATGTCCAAGGGGGAAAAGCAACTGTTAAAAGGGTAGGACTGTGGAATTTTAAGAATATATCTTGATATCTGCATAGATGAATGCGTAAATTAGTTTCAGGTATCAAAGAGCTTCCAAGGAAAGTGCAGACTTCGAAGTCAATTCTGTTGTTTTCCTTTACCTTAGTTCAACCATCATCTAGGTGATTGAAAATGTTCTATTTTATAAAGATCTGTCCAATAGAATTCATGGAGGCTCATCAAGAAATGTGAATTTCACTACCACAGCAGGAATTCAAAAAGAGCATCATATATATAATTTTTTTTTTTATGAACAAAAGGGGGGACCCAACCTACATCTCTGATAAACAGACATCCACACAAAAAAAGATGTCAACAATTTCTATTTGCATTTTCCACTCTGTACATGTAGGATTAAATGGAAAATAATGAGGTGGTGTCAAATCACACATCACTTGATCCTTGTGATGTTTAAAGATGGCACATGAATGACAAAAGGCTGCATGGCTATCTGTTCTGTGCTACCACTGCTATTTCGGGGAATTGAGAGCTCCGAGGCACGAGCCCAGAGTCTTTGAAGTGCAGCGATAGCACTTGAAAAGACGTTAACTGGCTTTGATCTTGTGAAGCAAGGCAACACTGACTGGGCTGGCTGCTGCAAACGAAAACAGTATCCCCCATACCCAATAATGAGGTGGAAAACAAGCATCTCTACAGGGAGAGACCAAAAATACCAGCTTCCTTGTCAGGGTAAAATAATGACACACAGCGAGTAGCTTCACAACTTTTTCCATGTCCTGCTGTAACAAAACCTCAAAAAGGAATAGGTCACTTTAGCAAATAAATCCCATCTGTATAGCCTGGTAGAGGAAGGACATTAGAAAGGCCATTTCTTTTTAGAGCCTGTACAAATGTACCCCTTGCAGATCTAACTACCGGTAAATAAACAGTCAATAAGCTCATTTAAAAAGGCATAAATATTATTGTAACTAAAGAGTATAAGAATCAAGTGGAATACCTCACCACCGATAGTACGGTGGTGCTAAACAGTTTTAAAATCACATGCAGGCACCAGGAGATTTCACTAGAAACAAAAACACTGAATAATTCAACATCCAGACAGAGAAAATATGTAAAAACACTAAAACCATATGCATAAGCTTACTTCGAATGTGGAGCGTAGTAGTCGACTTCCAAAGACAAACTGATCATGACATGTTCTCAACAATAAAGTGTTATTGGTCACATTTATGCTGCTTCCGTCCAGTGTCTGTTGTCCCATGCAAGTCCTGGTAGTATTTATGATAACGGACTCTTACCAAGCTCTGTAGCCCAGTCAGAAGCTCCTCCAGCTGGGGAGAGTAGCAGTTGGTGGCTCCACTCTTCACAACCCCCTACCAAGATGTTAGCATGACCAGTGACAACACTGCTGACCATGACAAAGAGAAGAAAAAAATACAAGCATCCACCAGAGGCAGCAGTCACCTCCTCCTCTTTCCAGAGGCAGCAGTCACCTCCTCCTCTTTCCAGAGGCAGCAGTCACCTCCTCCTCTTTCCAGAGGCAGCAGTCACCTCCTCCTCTTTCCAGAGGCAGCAGTCACCTCCTCCTCTTTCCAGAGGCAGCAGTCACCTCCTCCTCTTTCCAGAGGCAGCAGTCACCTCCTCCTCTTTCCAGAGGCAGCAGTCACCTCCTCCTCTTTCCAGAGGCAGCAGTCACCTCCTCCTCTTTCCAGAGGCAGCAGTCACCTCCTCCTCTTTCCAGAGGCAGCAGTCACCTCCTCCTCTTTCCAGCCATACCGCTCCTTCCTTCTCTCCAGCAACAATAAATGATTCAACCGTCTGTCCAAAAATGCGACAGAAATAAGAAAAGGAGGGAAAAGCCCACTCATCCAACACACGGAGAGCAGAGCAGCCTTGCCTCTTTGGCAGCCCTACTCAAACAATAGGAGTATCTAGTGGACTTGCCTGCCTGCCTTCTCTCTGTCAAGGCAGTCAAGCGGTGCACGTTGTGGAGCGATAGCGCTGAAATCTCTCTCGCCTCTGGAATGCACACAATTCCAGGAGGAGGAGGGGGAAGAGGGGTTTCTCTGAGTGTCTATTGATTAAAAGGGTCGTTCTGCGATCCTTAGCAGGCAGGGTGAATAGGGATCAGTATTCCAGCTGCCCTCTTTCAGCAGTAAATCCTATTGTTACCCAAGGTGCTCTGGTGCTGCTACAGTGAGAGAAACAGGAGCGGGTTATATCGGACCATCATTTCAGTGGTTAGTGTCCACCCACATGAGTAGAACACGTGTTATAGGTTAAAGATTGACAAGTTGTACGACAATGGTGTGGACGTCAGCTGCAAAAGAGCGGTGGACATCCCAGTGACGGAATGTACTGTACGTAGAAAACTCCCTTTCTTTCAGCCACACTGGAAACTTTTCAAAACACTGTCAATAGCACTGTGCTTCACTGAGCTTTCTGTTTCTCCCCTCAGTGACATCCATCCTCTTGGCTTCAGCTGTTGCATCTTGGAGACTTTTCAATTTCGGAGTTCTGTTTTCCTTCGGGAAGGGGGCCAGGAGTTGCCAGGACAACCATAAATACTCTTGGAAATGGAAACCATTGTTACACTGACTGAAGGCATTTGTAAGACTGAATGTTGCGATAACAGCCATACAGTATAACACGACAGTTGGGTTTCTTTTGCATCAAGCGGTTTTACACTGGATATAGGCTACCTCACGTTAACTCAACGGTATTCACAGCGTTTCAGTTTGATCCTCCTTGGCTTATACCTATAGGCTCAATGTAGACTAATAATCTCTTGCTGTCCCCGCCGCTTCAATCAATCTGACATGAGCACAACGCCTAAAGCACCATAATGTGGTTTTGATGCTTCATTGATCCTGGACAATTCATGTCACATGCATGGAAGTCACTGAGGTGATTTCATAGCAATATTTTTGATTTTCTAAAAGTCGCTAAGACATATCAATTGACAACTGAATTTGAGCCTAGAGGAGAATTGTTTTTTAAATAATAATAAAAAAGAAAAAGACAAATTGGGAGTCGTGGTGCTGAAATGAGATCTGCCGCAACTCCATGTAAGTTGGCAGTTCTTATAGTAGCAACTGAATAGAGCAACTTCTCAAATAAAAGTAGTCGTACATACATAGTGTCAATATGAGCTCCATGCCAATAGAAATAAAGAAACGTGCAGTATCTTGTTGGGTTTTTTTGGTGAAGAAAGCAGCTGTGCAGGAAACGCTAGATCAATCTTCAATATGTAGCTTCTTATCATTTGATATGAAATCATATTTCTGCTAAATAGCAAGACAAACATTAAAATGGAATATTGAAGGATTCTGGAATGCAATGCAACACACTATTCCCCGAGGCTCCGACAACAATTTAATTGTGTCTGTTGCAAGGAGCAGATGCTCCTCATGTTTGTGCCAATAGGAAATTATTCAAGCCTGGGGATGTTGGTGTGTGGGTGTGGCGGGGGTAGTTCTGCGTCTTCCATCACAATCCTGTTGGAATGCAACATATTCCCTAAAAACAACTATAGTAAGTCCTCATGTTGCTCAGGTCCTTGAGTGCCGGGGGAACAGAGGTAATGCATATGTAAATAGGTACAACAGAACAATGGGATGTGTATGATGACTTCATAGCACCGTTTACAGTGGCCTCCACAGCTGGGGGTAGAAGGCAGCTCACAACTGCTCTGGCAATTGCCAGTCTAGCCTGGAATTCAAACTGATATGAAACTGTGCATATTGTGGTCCCCAAACCCAGCAGACCCAGTCCATTAAATGACCTGATGCAGGTCGACTTACTGCAGCAGGAAAGCTTGCGAAACACAAACCTGTGATCCAACTTGGCCGTGTTAGGTACCATGCGGAAGAAAAGACTTAAAAACCTGAACTTGTCCAATAAGACCCTTGTTTCTGTTTTCCATTGCAAAATGTTTAAAAGTGATTTCAGTTGTGTACCCTAATAAACATGACCCTGTCCTCTACAATAATTGGGGTTTGCCTCACTGGTAGCAGTGACATAGAAAACCCTCGGTGTGCTAACGGCATATCCATGCAACCCTGCACAAGCCCTCTGTCAGAGGCAATTTGAGCACTCATAAGTTCTGACAAATAGTCTGGTCTCACAGACAAGGAGTACATAACTCATGACAAGCAAAACAAACGCCATTTTTTCACATAAGTCTAGTTGGAACAAAGATGCTTTTGAGTGATATAGAGCATTCCATTTCAGTCTTATTCCAACTAGCCATAAATCAATTACCGGTGAAAAGTCTCTGAAGTCTGGGTTGCGTGCTTCAATAGGTTGTGTCACAAGCAAGAATATTCTATGTAATTCGATCTCAACTCGTTTGCGAGTCCTGTGCTTCCAATGATGTCGTTAACAACATGAACCTCAACGTCAAGACAACACAGTAGTCACACAGATGTTTAGTCAATGAAAGGATTGCAAGCGTTCAAAACATCATTAGCATGTTTGAATTAAGGAGTCACTGAATAAACCAAAACAATCTACTGCAATGAAGTCCCATAACCTTTCCTGACCTTTACTCTGAAATAACAAGACCGTAGGAAAGCAACTTGATATTGGAATTCAAGAAGTGAAACAAAATACCAAAGCAACATTTATGCATCAATGTTCTTGCATGACTTCTTCACTACAGTGAATTACCAATGACATAGCCTAAATCCGTTTATTGATCCATCATTTAAGAGTCATGATGACTACGTGCGTGTTGCTTTGAAGTAGCCTCGAGTCTAGATAATTTACCAGCATGCATTTCAATGTTAAAGCGACATCGGCCTCTTCTCCTGCTGAGAGGATTAAAGCTGAAGTTCACACACATATAATGTTGCGGATAAAGTTCGGAATTACACAATATCGTATGTACAACATCTAAAAGACCTGAACCACTATACGGAGAGATCAGATGTTTCTAAAATGACATGTCTGTTTTGGAGCCTTTGTTCATCTGTGGCCGCCATACTGCAGAACAAGCAATGAGGAAGTCTCCTGGTGGTGGGATAAATTTCTCAAAACCAAGTGGGAAAAAAAAGAGATTTGATTCACATCAGGTGAACTTCTTTAAAATGGCAGCACTGTATTCTGATGGAGGCACAGAGTCCGACAAGAGGCTCTTCTCTTCCCTGGAGTACCTGACGCGCTATTGATGAGCTCTGAAAGCACTTGGCACACACAAGTCGGCAGGAGTCAACACAGCCCTTCTGTCACTAGTCTGTCTGTTGACAGACAGGGTCCTTCCTACATTGTCTAGTTGGGTTCACCGGGTGTGCTGAGAATCATAAGTCATCATCGATATTCAACATGTTTGACTAGACAGTTCCCCATTCAAACCAAAGTTACCAAAAGTTGTCATCATATAATGTCCATAACCAGCTGATTAGTCTGTTTTCCAATGCCTTAGACTTGGCTCATAAGATGTTGGTTTCATGTACAGTACCAGTCAAAAGTTGACACCTACTCATTCAAGAGTGTTATTTTTACTATATTGTAGAATAGTGAAGACATCACAACTCTGAAATAACACGTGGAATCATGTAGTATTTTTAAGTGTTAAAATCAAAATATATTTTATATTTGAGATTCTTCAAAGTAGCTAGCCTTTGCCTTGATGACAGCTTAGCACACTCCTGGCACTCTCAACCAGCTTCATGAGGAATGCTTTTCCAACAGTCTTTCCAGTTCCCACAAATGCTGAGCACTTGTTGGCTGCTTTTCCTTCACTCTGCGGTCAATTGGGTTGAGGTTGGGTGATTGTGGAGGCCAGGTCATCTGATGCAGCACTTCATCACTCTTCTTCTTGATCAAATAGCCCTTACACAGCCTGGAGGTGTGTTGGGTTATTGTCCTGTTGAAAAGCAAATGATCATCCCATCTGGTTTGCGCACAGTGGGACTGCGTATCGCTGCAGAATGCTGTGGTAGCCATGCTGGTTAAGTGTGCCTTGAGTTCTAAATCACTGGCAGTGTCAACAGCAATGCATCAACACACCTCCTCCTCCATGCTTCACGGTGGGAACCACACAAGCAGAGACCTACTCTGCATCTCACAGACAGAGGTTAGAACCAAAAATCTCCAATTTGGACTCATCAGACCAATGGACAGATTTCCACCAGTCTAATGTCCGTTGCTCGTGTTTCTTAGCCAAAGCCAATCTCTTCTTCTTCTTATTGGTGTTCTTCAGTAGTGGTTTCTTTGCAGCAATTCGACCATGAAGGCCTGCGTCACGCAGTCTCCTCTGAACAGTTGATGTGGAGATGTGTCCGTTACTTGAACACTGAAGCATTTATTTGGACTGCAATTTCTGAGGCTGGTAACGCTAATGAACTTATCCTCTGCAGCAGAGGTAACTCTGGGTCTTCCTTTGCTGTGGCGGTCCTCGTGAGAGCCAGTTTCAGCATAGCGTTTGATGGTTTTTGCGACTGCACTTAAACTTTTTTTTTTAAGTTCTTAATTTTCCGCATTGACCGACCTTCACGTCTTAAAGTAAATGGACTGTCATTTTTCTTTGCTTATTTGAGCTGTTCTTGCCATAATATGGACTTGGTCTTTTACCAAATTTGGCCCTCTTCTGTATACCACCTCTACCTTGACACAACACAACTGATTGGCTCAAACGCATTAAGGAAAGAAATTCCACAAAATAACAAGACAACGGTTAATTGAAATGCATTCCAGGTGGCTACCTCAATCTGGTTGAGAGAATACCAAGAGTGTACAAAGCTATCATCAAGGCAAAGGGTGGCTACTTTGAAGAACCTCAAATATAAAATATATTTCGATTTGTTTAACACCGTTTTGGTTACTACATGATTCCATGTGTTATTTCATAGTTTTGTTGTCTTCACTATTATTCTACAATGTAGAAAATAGTAAAAAAGAAAAACCCTTGAATGAGTAGGTGTGTCCAAACTTTTGACTGGTACTGTACCTCCACTGTTTATGAACTGCTATATACACACACACAGCTTTAATGAACATGAATACTACCACCTCACACTGTTTTATGATTGTCTGCTGGCTGGTAAATGTTCACAGCAATTTCCGGTCCTGCTCTAACAAAGAGCCAGAGGTACAGGGCCAGAGGGACAACCAGAGTGAAGTGCGAGTCCACCATTATATTGACAAGGTCCGGGTGGCTGCCATGCCTCACATGACCCAACACAGGACTGGAATCTAATTTGATGAGGCAGAATAATTACTATATTGAGGCCTCGGGGGGGGGGGGGGGGTCCAATCAGACAGGCAGAGCATAGTATTCCGTCAGTGGGTCTTCAAGCATTATAAATCAATGTTCAGAGTAATGAACCTTTGATGTATAAAATAATAACTTAGTGAAACATTAAATTAATTAGGTACGTGAACAGATGTGTTCATACAACGAAAGCATTTAGCTGCCTATCTGTCCTCAATGCAAAGATGCATTTCTCACACTTGATAGCTCATCCACAAGGTAGGTTACCTTCTGGATGTCATACAGGCCTAACATTCTGTATGACTATCTGTTGTTGGCAGAGTGTCCAATGTTATCTACTATCAATATCTCCACAGGCTTCACATTTGACTAGAAGCGAAGAGCAACACAGTCAACTGGGTGGCAGGTAGCCTAGTGGTTAAGAGCGTTGTGCCAGTAAACAAAGGGTTGCTGGTTTCAATCCCCGAGCTGACTAGGTGAGAAAGAAAAAAAAAACCTGTCGATGCGCCCTTGAGCAAGACACTTAACCCTAATTGCTCTTGTAAGTCACTCTGGATAAGAGTGTCTGCTAAATTACAAACATTTAACTTCCACATTTTCCTATATTTGCTAGCAGGCTCCTGGACAAGCAACCAGGGGTACTAGCACCTCTGGGGGTACTTGATCTATCCACAGGGGGTACTTCAGGGGTACTACGGGCAGAGCAAAATTCAGTTGGTGGTACAGTCAGCAAAAAAAAAGGTTGGGAACTACTGCTATAGAGGACATTCATTTTAATGGCTTTGCATTGATATGCCTGAACTGGATAAGTTTCTCTGTACTACTTCACTCCATATCACCCAGGAGATCTGCTGAAAGAGGTAAAAGATCAAGCCTTCCCAGTAATAAAAATGACTATCATTATGAGAACTATGATTGATGCGTGTGTCTCAGCAGCATGATATACAGGTAACGCCGTGTTCTCGGTTGAGAGTATTCCAACGCGTATGCTCTTTGGTTTGACCCTAGCCTAGAAACCTGACAATGAAATTCATTGAATTCTACGCCGGACATTAATAAGTGTTTGGATCACAACCTCTACAAACCAGAATGTTCAATAAAATTACATTTTAACTTTACTGGTTGTCAATGTGGTTGGTCCTTTTGCAGGTAAGGATGTAAGACAACAGGAAAGTAGAATTACGTCAAGGTTTCTAGGGGCAGGACACCTGACAGTCCTTCTGCCTGCTCAGGTCAAGAGCCTCCTCAGGTCAAGAGCCTCCTCAGGTCAAGAGCCTCCTCAGCGGCCTCCCAGGCAGGCCTCCTCAGGTCAGAGCCTCCCGGCGGCCTCCCCGTCTCTCTCCAAGTGGACAAGAGTGATAGTAGCTGATGCTATGTGTTATACAGTCCTTGAATTATGTCACTATTTTCTTATACAGTCAACATTATTATTTCTCTTGTGCTAGTACTCATTCATTCGCATGCTGTTTATTATGGACAGTATATTAATTCACACATTCTCTGTAAAGATACACATCCATCTCATATATCCTCTGGAAGTTGCCTTATTCCTGCCAGTGAGTCCCTGGAGCACCGCTCGCTTTTACTGGTAGTGCGTTCAGATCTCTGTCGCCTGAAGCATGACCAACATGAAAACACCTACATGAGACGCAGGCATACTTGCCGAGTTCGTGCACGCGTTTACATGGTTCTGCGCATGCTTCAAGTGATAGAAATCTGAACTCACTACCTGCTGTAAAGTAAGTTAAAATATTATTGTATTCAACATTCTGGCTTGTAGAGGTCGTGAGAGGAAACGTTTCTGATCCAACCGCTAATTTATGCCAGGCATTGAATCCAATGCAATTCGACGTCGGGTCTCCAGGCTAGTTCAAACAATTATGTACATAAACCCTGGATTGCTGGTGCTATGTATTGGCCATTGTGAGGCTTTGAAGCCACCGGTTGGCCCTCCACCGGAGCAGTCCTCCATAGGAATTAATGGAATTTTACAGTATTTCAATTAAATGTCAAGGACAAAAAAAAAGGTTATTTTTTTGTATACTTTAAAAGGAACATTTTAATTTGTGTGTTTATTTCACATATAATTCAAACGTATGCATTAATGAGTCTTTAATAGAATAAACATGGCAAAAACGAATGTAGACATTAATAAATGCACTTCTATAGCTTCCAAAATGCTTTACAATGGTGATAGGTGCCAAGATGGAGGCACGGTAGCTTCAACACAGCCCCCCCCCCAGTCACCTAGTACATCTATTTATATAAAATCATTCAATTCAACCACTGTAATCTCAAACTGTTACGTGGATAGTCGTTCCTTCTCTCCCATTTCAATACAAATATTGTGTTGTTCAAATGAATGAGCGCCCTTCATTTATGCGTGCATCTCTAGCAACCCCGGAATGACCCTGAGAACTCATTAAACATGGAGATTTTAATCTTTAAAAAAGCCTCTTGACTAAATAATAATAATAAAAATTCTCTAACTGAAACAATTTTACGCCACATGTGTAATATATGAGGTGAGACGCTGTTGTGGCTACATTGTAACAAACGTGTATTTGCAAAAGTTATTAAAAAGCATGAAATACATTTTACAAGCCTTCCTTTGAAATTATTTAGATGGTGATGACAACCTACCCACGATTTTAGTCTGATAAAGGCAAGTCAACAACAGTGCACTTTTTTTTGTTACAGGAAAATCGATCTTTCAGAAGCATTTATTAATGTAACTAGATCGCAAACTTCAAAATAAACATAGTAAAGCTGTAGTAAATTCGTTACAAAATAAACAACCTGTTGTAACAAGTGTAAGGCGAACTAAAAGCTCCAACCCCTCAAATATAGACATTGCTCCAACCCTACTCACTGAGTGAGCAGCATGCATGACCGCAAGGCAAACTCAGATACCAGATAGACAGCCATGCAACAACCCGCAGCAGATAAAGTTTCAACAAATGCTCAGTAAAACATATCCGTATCACGAATTAAACGGTGCATTGATCTAAACATAAAATCAATATTTGACTTACTTGATAAAAAAGATCCTCTTTGTCTGGGTCGTTAAAATAGTTGACCGTGGTTGCCGGAGCTTGTCAAGTTTGTCGCTGTGGCTCACAGCATGGCGGGTGTGACCTGTGTGTGCTGCTGCGAATTCAAAAATCCTTTCTCAGCAGTGATATCAGTCGAGATAGAGTGGGGGGTGGGACAGGGAAAAGCATTATGCAAACAAGCAAGGTAGGTCTCCAGAGGGCACTGATGCGCTTGTGAGAGAGAGCGGCACAAAGCCTGCAGTTGTTACACATTTTATTCAGTCTTTAATGCTTGTTACGAATAATATTCTATTTGAAAGTTATTATGATACATAGGCCTAGCAGATAATGTAATTTATTTAACACCTTTAAAAAAAAAGATAATTGAGGACAGACAGAGGAGTTTAAATGTTGTAGCACATTCAATTTAGAATAGAATAGAACAGACTCAAACCTCCAAATGTGCGTCTGCATGGACTCACTAATGTCTAGACTTTACTTTTGACCAAAACTTTGGGGGGGAAATCCTTGGACAGCTACTCACAGACATTCTACTGAAGGGGTTGGAAAGGTCATTGTTATGGGTCAAAGGTTATGCAACATTTCCTCAAATGGAGCAGTGAATCAAAAACACAGTAAAGCCAGACAAACCATCCCTTGTCTTATGGTCCAAAGAAGGGGGTGGAGAGGGTAGAGTGCGGGGGTTCCAACCCCAGACTCCATAAAGTGGTGGCTTGGGCTAAACACAATCACATCTTTCAGCCGTGGAGCTTCTCTACTCTTGATGAAATGTGGTTGTGAAGTGTGAACAAAGTACTGTTGAAATATATCCAGTATTCCAATAGCCTATCTAAATGAATTATGATTTTTCCCTCGTCCCTTAGTCTAACTTAAATTCCATGCCCTCCATCTGTATAATGGCATAGTATTCCTACATATCTTTAAGTTTAATGGTCAGCGTATACAGTACATGTTTTCCTTCTACATAGATTTTTCAGCTATATCTTCACGACATACATCTAAACGTAAATGTCACATTATCTTTCTTCACCTTTATCTTTCAGACTTAGGTCCTTGTTTTGAGAAGATAATTGTAGTATGTTGTTGGTAAGATGTAACCGCTCTGTTACACACTATTATTGAGATATACAGTAAGTCATATAACTTAGTCCAATCACAGTCCTATCAGTCCCTGTAGTATCTAGAGCAGAGGAGGCTGGTCGGAGGAGCTATAGGAGGATGGGCTCATTGTAATGGCTCGAATGGAATAAATCGAACGGTATCAAACACATGTGAACCAAGTTTAACTCCGTTCCATCTATTCCATTTCAGCCATTGCAATGAGCCCATCCTCCTATAGCTCCTCCCACCAGCCTCCTCTGATCTTGCGCTTACTTTAAATGACTCCCTGTGTTAGTGGTACCGTAAGTGCTGCCCAAAATGAATATAAAAAGCAGCTGTGGTAATCTTCATTCACCATGTGACGTGTTGGTTAAGAGAAAACAGGTGACTATGGAATGTTTGTTGGAACCAGTCTCCAAACGCAATTCAGAGTCTGCTGATTTCTACAGATGTGCATTCTAGAATCTAGATCCCTTCCATTGCCTTCTAGATCCCTCCCTGTGCATTCTAGATCCCTCCCTGTGCATTCCAGATCCCTCCCTGTAGATTCTAGATCTATCCTCCACATATAATAATAATAATAATTTATTCAACTTTCATAGCGCTATTCATTACATAAAGAACCTCAAAGAGCTTTAAAACAACACAAAAAAATGGTTGGAAAGTCCATGGGTTGAGTAATCATTGGAGGGAGGGGGTCAAAGTGGAGAGCAAGCAAAGATGCTCTCTGGAGCAAGTCCAGGGGAAGGCAGGCAGCACGGTGTCATCAAGGTGTCTCGCTGTCCTTGCCGTCTGTGTGGCTTCTCCATAGTAGGACTCTGATTAAGTTTGAGCTCAGCCACTGCAGTTCATGGACTCCGTAGTAGGTGTAGCCAGCTAGCTGGTCCTTCACTACTACCAAAATGAAGCACCCACAGGTGAAGATATGGTAGCCATGTGGTCAGAAATCACACCACATTTCAATAATTAAAGGAGATGTATCATCTGCTTGGATAGGATGCATTTTTGGGAATATTTTTATTCTGTACAGGCTTTCTTTTTTCTCTCTGTCAGTTAGGTTAGTATTGTGGATTAACTACAATGTTGTTGATCCATCCTCAGTTTTCTCCTATCACAGCCATTCATTTAAACTCTGTAACTCTTTTAAGTCACCATTGGCCTCAATGTGAAATCCCTGAGCGGTTTCCTTCCTCATCGGCAACTAAGTTAGGAAGGACGCCTCTATCTTTGTAGTGACTGGGTGCATTGATACATACAGTGCCTTCGGAAAGTATTCAGACCCCTTCAATTTTTCCACATTTTGTTATGTTACAGCCTTATTCTTAAATGAATTTCATGGTTTTCCTCAGCTATCTACACACAATACCCATAATGACAACGTGAAAACAGGTTTTTAGATTTTTTTTTGCAAATGTATAAAAAATAAAAAAGTATTCAGACCCTTTGCTATGAGACTCGAAATTGACCAATAATGCAATGGCCACTTTAACAGATCTCTAGAGTTCCTCTGTGGAGATGGGAGAAGCTTCCAGAAGGACAACCATCTCTGTAGCACTCCACCAATCAGACCTTTATGGTAGAGTGGCCAGACAGAAGCCACTCCTCAGTCAAAGGCACATGACAGCCCGCTTGGAGTTTGCCAAAAAGGCAACGAAAGACTCTCAGACCATGAGAAATAAGATTCTCTGGCATGATGAAACCAAGATTGAACTCTTTGGCCTGAATGCCAAGCATCACGTCTGGAGGAAACCTGGCACCATTCCTACGGTGAAGCATGGTGGTGGCAGCATCATGCTGTGGGGAAGTTTTTCAGCGCCAGGGACTAGTCAGGATCGAGGCAAAGATGAACAGAGCAGAATACAGAGGGATCCTTGATGAAAACCTGCTCCAGAGCGCTCAAGACCTCAGACTGGGGCGAAGGTTCACCTTCCAACAGGACAACAACCCTAAGCACACAGCCAAGACAATGCAGGAGTGTCTTCAGGACGAGTCTCTGAATGTTCTGGAGTGGCCCAGCCAGAGCCTGGACTTGAACCCGATCGAACATCTCTGGAGAGACTTGAAAATAGCTGTGCAACGACACTCCCCATCCAACCCGACAGAGCTTGAGAGGATCTACAGAGAAGAAAGGGAGAAACTCCCCAAATACAGGTGTACCGAGCTTGTGACGTCATACCCAATAAGACTTGAGGCTGTAATCGCTGCCAAAGATGCTTCAACAAAGTACTGGGTAAAGGGTCTGAATACTTATGTAAATGTACTATTTCATGTATTTTTTTATTGGCTAACATTTCTAAAAAACTGTTTTTTCTTTGTCATTATGGGGTATTGTGTGTAGGTTGATGAGGCAAACATTTTTTTTTATACATTTTAGAATAAGGCTGTAACAAAACAAAATGCGGAAAAAGTCAATGTTGTGAATACTTTCTGAATGTACTGTATATGAGTGATAAAGTAATGTCACCCTTCATTTGCTGTTAACCTTTGGAAGTGCTTCGATAGCAAGTTTGGGAGGGGTGTGATCTCTACACCAGAGCCACTCTTCAGATATGCCAGTGAACTAGGCAATATATAGTCTTGTTGGCATGTCCATGCTGCAGAGCAGACCGATACATCACTGGAATAAATCATACTGGAAGAAGTTGTTATGCATTAAACAAAATGTGTCTGCATCATTATGTACTGACTACAGACACACGTTACTGTCTTTCAGTGTTTTTATTGTGCTTCAACTTTTTAGAGAGAACGTTTAAGTCAAGTGGTTTCAAAGTAAAGTGGTGTCGAAGACAAAATGTCAGAAAGGTGTTGCATCAGGGCATGTAGATGTTTGTGGAAGTGTGACTATGTTAGGGGATCTTAGGGCAGACCAAGAGATCACTGTGGGTGACGTGCTCTATTAATGGAATTGAACCTCAAAATTGTCTGGTGCAGAAAATGAGGTTAAAAACGTAGTGTATGTGTGTGTGCGCAGTGCTTGTGTGCGAGAACGATATGATAGTAGGTTATGATGATTCATACTGTAATGACAGGGTCCCTCTGAAAAACTTGATGAAATGCTTTAAAAATATTTTCCACTGTTTAAAAGCCAGATCATATTATATATTTAATATAAATAGTTATTCTGCCACAGCCATCTGGGGCATTCCAGATATGAACTAGACACCATGCTCAATCTATGTTGCCTGCAGCCACGGCATGCCTTCACTCTCAATAACATGAGCACTGCACCCACAGAACAACAACAGTCACAACGTTCATAAAAAAGCAAGACAATCAAAATGGCCTTGGTAGAGAGTAAATGATCAATCCAGTCAAGAATTGACCTACTCAGGCACATAAGGCTATTGCACAACCAGCAGGTGACCTCTAGCCACATAAAGCATTGCCTATTTACACTATTTTGGTAAGGCATTTATTGTAAAGTGAAAGCTGTTAACTTCATAGATTCCATTTTTTTTTTTTAAATCTGTATTTCAATCATCCTCCTTCACCTCCCCGCTGCACCAACCACCAACACACCAACACTCAGCAGGTATCCTCCAGAAATATTATAGCCAAACACATCTAAATTATGGTACACCAACTATGAGCACGTAAAAGTGGCATCCTGCAAAATTATAGTTCGTTTCTTTTTAAGTAGGCCTACACCTCAATATTGGACAGGTAAGTACCAATAAGTTCCCGTCTTCACCGATGCCCTGTTTTAACATGTCCTATAGCACCATCTCATGGCCAAAAGCTTACAACACAACATTTCTGCAGGACCAAGTAACCAATTTCAAAAATATATTTATTCTCATCAAAAGTAATGACATTCAAAAAAGACAACAGCCAAACACCATAGAATGATTTAGGCTCAAGAGTGACAAACTTCTTTCATACCATTCTGTTAAGTGATACCAAGAAATGGGCCTGGTTGTCAATCACAAATGATAAGTTTGCATTTCAGACTGATGATATCCTCAGTGGTTCAGTTTAGAGGCTGTACGGCTCTATCAACAGTTATGATCACAAATACATGAGCTGAAAAATAAACATGTATGACTGGCCACCAAAAGTGGCCTGGCTGGCTACTTGTCATGCCACACGTGCTGCCTGCATGTCAGTGGACAGTACATAGAAAAACAGGTACTTTGGAGAACCTGGAACATGTAAAGTATACAAGCAAACACCATCTTTACTGGGCTTTCAATAAGAGTTGACTTTATGTACAAAAAGCTAGTCAATACCGTCTGGTGCACCTACTTATAAATCCATTCAGTTAGAAAATAGAAAACACAGTACATATCATTAGTCCTAGAAAAGTGAGCACATGCAGCCATTTGGGAAGGTCATACAACAATGATATTAAAGTGATAGAAAAACAACATGTTATGTCAATAACATGTTACTCAATACTTTATTTCAACACTTGATCAAAAGGTCGATATTCATCGTAGGCACTTTGGTATTAGTGTAGTACTAGTAGCAACATAGTGGTGACGTACGATATCCATTAAATGCCACGGTGACAGAACATTCACCTCCTCCATGCAATCAGAATTAGCTTGGTTGCTGAGACAAAGACAGCTTCATGCACAGCAGACAATATAACTTGTAGGGGAGCAAGTATTCAATGAATACCACGGAATGTTGACAGGAAGGAACGTTTCAGATCAGTTCTTCGGTAGTGGTCGTCTAAACAGGAGAATGTGAGGCTCTGAAAGAAAGAAAGAAAAAAATATATATATATATATATAAAAAAGAAGAAGAATTAACTTACAAATTCCAAACCCTTTACATATAGTCTACGCTTAGCCTGGTCCCAGATCTGTTTGTGCCGTCTTGCCAACTCCTTTGGGTCACTCACTGTCACGCCAAGCATGACAACAGAAAATTGTCAAGAAACAAAACAAGCCCTGGGACCAGGCTATTTGCCTTGAGACGTGATTGATGTGGTGTAGACCAAGAATTTAGCGTACAAACCAGGTTCATGGATCATATAGTGCACCCATCCAAGAGACTGCTGCACTCCCATTCGCCTCCACTCATCCTCAGACATCAGGTGGGATTTGGGGACTTGTTTCACCATCTCCCGTGGCAACACAACATGTCTGTTGGAAGAGCAAGGAGAGCAACAATAAACACATTTTTACTGTAGTAAATAATATATTCAAAGTCCATATAGTTTGAATATTTTCTAAAAGTACTGGTTAGTGGTTATGTACTTTATAACCTAAAACCAGTGCGAGTTCATCTTTAGACTGTAGCTAGCTAGGCCTATCCAACTGAACGGAACAATAAAAGAGGCTAAGATTCAACGTTAGATATTGGTAGGTAACAGTTAAAGTAGCTAGCTAGACCACCAATTCAAATCAGGAACTGGTTATTAATGGAATTATCAATTGAAAGCTGAAACTTCAACTTTCATCAGACTGCATGAATTGACAAAGCCATCGATCACGTGACACCATTCATTATGTGACGACTCAATAGCTCATTTGAAGTATCTCAGGTGGGAGATTTATGTAGACATAAAACTATTAGTTTGAGCTACTCGAGTGGCACAGCGGTCTAAGTGCTGGAGGCGTCACTAGACACCCTGGTTCGAATCCAGGCTGAGTCACAACGGGCCATGATTGGGAGTCCCATGCCAAGTCCCATAGGGCGGCGCACAATTGGCCCAGCTTCGTCCGGCATAGGCCGTCATTGTAAATAAGAATGTGTTCTTAACCGACTTGCCTAGTTAAATAAAAGGTTAAATATTCCAGGAAATGCTATTGCAGGCTAGCTCAGTGCTGCCCCCTCTCATTGAGTGTCTCAAGTTGAAGGCTGACTGGGGTACTGCAAGCTGCCATTAGCTATTAAATTATCCTTATAACTTTTTTCTGTGATTTTAAAATAATCAGGGCATACATCTGGTGTAACAGAAGCAATTATTGGTTTCATGATTATCTTCTAAATTGTTATTTACGCAAAGATTTTCCCTTCACTAGAATGGAGGATCCTGTTTTCTGCAACGCCCGCAGAACCGCAGTCGACCTTGAACTTTGTGATTTCAACGAGAGGGGGGCAGTCATTTACCCCTAACTTACAGCAAGGGTGGTAAGCAGTAGCTCTATCACTGGGGTCCCAATATCTATGTCCATAGATGATATTAAAGAAAATGTGAAGGGAGGAAGAGTGATTGAGGCCAAAAGGTTGATCAGTAGGAAAGAGGGTCAAAGAAGAAAGCCAATCAGTGCTGCTGAGGGTTGAGAAGGTTTTGCCTGGAAAAGTACAGATTGGATTCCTTAGATACAATGTAAAATAATTTCTCCCATCCCCATTGTGGTGTTTAAAATGCCAAAGAATGGGACGTGTAGCTGTTCAATGCAAAGAAAGGAAAAGATGTGCCAAGTGTGGAAGGAACATGATTATGGTGAATGTGGGAGCAATGTGAAGGTTATTTGTTGTAATTGTGGTGGGGAACATAGTGCAGCATTTGGTAGATGCCAGGTACAAAGAGAGGCTCAGAGATATAGAATCAGTCATGATATATCATATGCAGGGGCTTTAAAACAGATTAGTGGAACTAGTGTGGAATGATGGCCCTTCCTGTACTAAGTGGACCTAATGTAGGGGCTGGTGTTTCTGCTGATCCTGGCATGGTTTACGAGGCATGTTCAGAAATCTAGCGCGCATGAATGTACGGTGTCAAAGGACACTTTGATTATGAATAGTTGACTTGGTAGCTTTTATTTGTAAGGTTATCAAAATGTCTTGGGTTGTGGAAAGCAGAAATGGCAGGTTGAAGGTTATGGTGGAGATGGCAAAAGAGATATTGGGGGTAACAGATGTAACTGTTGAAATGGTTGTTGACATGCTGAACAATCCTAAGGGTGGAGTGTTTCAGCATGATATAGATGAAGTTTAATGGGGTAGAAGTTAGTGGGGATTTATTTGTTTTCATGGTAGTACAGAATTGGGCAAATCATGAGTGATCGTACATTCCAGCACAGTAAGTGGCTGCATGCACTGAAACGATTGTTCCATGATAGCATAGAAGAAGCTGTAGCTCTGGTGCAGGGTGTCGTTCTGCAGCGCGCCAATCCACCCGCATGCTTGTAGTGGAGATCCGACACATGCGCATGGATCTGGCGGTAAGCATACGTCTTATTTTGTATTTTGAAGAATTGACAACAGGCATATCGATAAATGTTTGTCGCTAAGCTACCGACATCATCTTAACTTTGGTTACTTAGGAAAGTATATTGAAGTTAGTCATTAAACAAACTTCCCTCAATGGGAGAATAGTGAGTACGCATCCGAACAACGTCACGGACCAGAGCTAACTAAGCAAAGTAGTAGCACAGAACAATGAGACAGATATTTCACCGGATGTATAAGTGTGAAGCATCCGGTTGGGGTTTCCACTCACCAAATATGGTGGTGAGAGGAAGCCCTTTGGCCTGCAGTGGGAGAAAATTGATTTTGGCCGATATTCTGCTTATTCTCTCATCGATAAACATTTGATCTCAACAGTTTTCTGTTTCTAAAACTAGAATATGTTACTACAGAGTGGTCAGATATTTGTAGACTTTACCAAAGTTAAAAAAAAAAAAAAAAAAAGCGTTAGGAAGGAGTGCAAGGGCAAATTGAGTTGTTGCACACGCGCACTTCAGAGTAGGCGTTCCCTAACGGAAATATGCTAATTAATATTATAACGCGCCAATAGGCTCTCGCTACCTCGCACTTGCCTCTGCCCACTATGATTAATACTATATATGGTAGTATTACTAGTAGCAGCAAAGATGGAACTCATCTACCTAACTAGATATTAACAGTTCACTGGAGTAATTTTAAATATAAAAAAGGACGAACGACAGTCGTTGGTAGTTACGCCATTTTCGCCTCAGAGAATATAAAGCTGGCTAACTAGTTATTCGTGTGGTTTGCGTATTGCTGCCTTTCACAGTTCGAAAATTGAATTAGCTACATTTTGTCCACAATTTGTTTTTTTTTCATGGGGGAGAGAAATCGCATCACCATCTAACTGTAGATATATAACCCGTCCCACTACTTCGGTCCTTATAGATCCTGGCTAACGTTAGTTAGTTAAACCACACACGCTAATAGTAGCTACCAGCTAACGTTAGCTAGCGAGCCAAGTTAACACAGGATCAGGAAGCGAACATACCTGTATTCATAGTGTTCGTCGTTATATTTGTCTGAGTAGTAGATTTGTTTGTGTGACATATTGCCAATAAACAACTTTGACAGTATACACATGCAATTCCACTGCACTTTGTTTGAAAGTACTCCACGAACGTCCCCACTGCTAGCTTCGTTGCAACACGTTTGGCTAACCGATTCAAACCTATGGGAGGAAAAAAAAAGCCTTACCAAGCCACTGATTGGATAGAAAGGGATCACATGACAATAACTAAGCATGTGCAGGTCCAATGAGGGAAAATGTCCACACTAGGCAAATCAAGTGCCTAATTTACACCATTCACAACAATATATTTACGTTTCATCAAATAATTGTGATAGTTTTTTTTATAGCTATTTTTTCATTCACTTTGCAACTGAGTCCTGCAACATTGTAACGAATGATGGAATGTACGACTTGAAGCAGCCGTAGATCTCTGATAGCAGTGATAGCTATATTCTATCATCAGAGAGGAAGAGACTAAGCTAGAGGCTTTACTCCGCCAAATATATGGATATACTGACAAGATACATGTACTTCCGCCCTAACGATGGGAGTCGTTGTCCACAAAGCGGCACGGTGGGCTGTCAATCTCCCGTCTATCCTTTTTTTTTTTTTCGATTGGTGGAAACATCTCATTATTGTAATAATTTTTTGGAATATGTCTGACAAAGTGAAAATGTAGAGCTTCTGTCAACCTCACTCGCGCTGCGCATAATGTAGATATCAAAGAACACCGCGGTTCTCGGGCGGTGTAGTTTGGGAAACCATTCACTTCAGAAAAAGTTGTGATATTAATCAAGTTTTCTTTCATTATGTGTTATCGCTGTTAAGACACTGATGCCCTTTGCAACCACGTTGTGACAAAAACTCACTCTCATTCTTATGTTTAATAAATGTATTGTATAGTGTGTGTGTGTGTGTGGCAGGCTTACAATGATGGCAAAAAACAACATTTGAGAGTGCGCTGACCCTGGTGCTAGGAGTATGTAGCTGGAGGTTGAATATTTGATGGGGTACGGGACAATAAAAACGTTTGGGAACCACTGATGTAAGTGTAACAGTTTTGCTTCTGTCCCTCTCCTCCCCCTACATTGGCTCAAACCAGGGACCCTCTGCACACATCAACTACTGACACCCTCGAAGCATCGTTACCCATCGCTCCACAAAAACCGCGGCCCTTGGAGAACAAGGAAAACGACTACTTCAAGGCCTCAGAGCGAGTGACGTCACTGATTGAAAAGCTATTAGCTCGCACCACGCTAACTAGCTAGCCATTTCACACCGGTTACATAGGCTTTACGTGCGTTAGCCAACAGAGCACAGATAGTGCTGTTGGCTAGAGCACACTTGCAAATACCAGAGTGGGCACACTCGTTAAATAACATAATATTGAGTTGTGAGAACCATCAGTAGAGTGTAAAATGCGATGGAAACCCATTTCACTTTTTTAAAATATTTTATTCGGTACATACTAATTTTACCTCAATGTATTTTTATGTGCACTACATCATTACGCACCTCCTTTTATCTGCAACAAGTCAATTTGATGCAAACACATCTCTGGTGGGAAAATGCGCATATTATTTTAATGCAGATTTTAGAATATTCGCATTAAAATCTGTCTCCCAATTGGATGGAAATCTAGCTACTGTAGGTATTCTGTAGGTGGATCAGGGCAGTGTGGAGTGCAATTGAGATTGCATCGTCTATGGATCTGTTGGGGCGCTAGTCATTGTGGCATGAAGCCTTAGAGTTCCCGTGAACAGGAATGATGGTGATCAGTTTTAGATGTGGGATTTCAGACTGGGACAAGGAGTGGTTGAAATTTTTTTACATTTTATTTAGCAGACGCTCTTATCCAGAGCAACTTACAGTAGTGAATACATACATTTCATTTGATTTTCATTTCATGCATTTTTTATTTACTTATTATTATTTAATTTTTTTTGTACTGGCCCCCCGTGGGAATCGAACCCACAACCCTGGCGTTGCACACACCATGCTGGCATTGCAAACACCATGCTCGACCAACTGAGCCACAGGGAAGGCCTTGTGAAAATGCTTGCCAGCTGTGAATATGCTTGCCAGCTGTTCTGTCCATAGTTGCGGTTGGGTTGTTGGAAATGCAACGATATAAGTGGACACGTGGCATTTCAGCAACTTTGAAACCCACTTTATATCGGAGTGGTGCCTGTTGCTCACCCGCGTAGCTGCCCTTTCATTAGCTAGAATGGTCCCGCCTGACACTTTCCATTGTTAGTGCGGTCACTCTACTATTTTGTCCATAATATAGAAAATCTTTGATCATATTCATCAACAACAATATCAGTGGTTGTTTGCCTGCCTATCGCCATTACATTTAGATTTTAGTAATTTAGCAGACGCTCTTATCCAGAGCGGCTTACAGTTGTGAATGCATACATTTCATCCATTTTTTATTTTATTGTAATTTTTATTTATTTTTCATACTGGTCCCCCGTGGGAATCAAACCCACAACCCTGGCGTTGCAAACACCATGCTCTACCAACTGAGCCACACGGGCCATGTACCAGAACACTTTCAGATGCATACATCAATGATGTCGCTCTTGCTGCTGGTGATTCTCTGATCCACCTCTAAGCAGACGACACCATTCTGTATGCTTCTGGCCCTTCTTTGGACACTGTGTTAACTAACCTCCAGACGAGCTTCAATGACATACAACTCTCCTTCCGTGGCCTCCAACTGCTCTTAAATGCAAGTAAAACTAAATGCATGCTCTTCAATCGATCACTGCCCGCACCTGCTCGTCCTTCCACCATCACTACTCTGGACGGTTCTGACTTAGAATATGTGGACAACTACAAATAAACTCTCCTTCCAGACTCACGTTAAGCATCTCCAATCCAAAGTTAAATCTAGAATCGGCTTCCTATTTCGCAACAAAGCATCCTTCACTCATGCTGCCAAACATACCCTCGTAAAACTGACCATCCTACCGATCCTCGACTTCATCGATGTCATTTACAAAATAGCCTCCAACACTACTCAACAAATTGGATGCAGTCTATCACAGTGCCATCCGTTTTGTCACCAAAGCCCCATATACTACCCACCACTGCGACCTGTACGCTCTCGTTGGCTGGCCCTCGCTTCATACTCGTCGCCAAACCCACTGGCTCCAGGTCATCTACAAGACCCTGCTAGGTAAAGCCCCGCCTTATCTCAGCTCACTGGTCACCATAGCAGCACCCACCCGCAGCACGCGCTCCAGCAGGTATATCTCACTGGTCACCCCCAAAGCCAATTCCTCCTTTGGCCGCCATTCCTTCCAGTTCTCTGCTGCCAATGACTGGAACGAACTGCAAAAATCACTGAAGCTGGAGACTCATATCTCCCTCACTAGCTTTAAGCACCAGCTGTCAGAGCAGCTCACAGATCACTGCACCTGTACATAGCCCATCTGTAAATAGCCCATCTAACTACCTCATCCCCATACTGTATTTATTTATTTATCTTGCTCCTTTGCACCCCAGTATCTCCACTTGCACATTCATCTTCTGCACATCTATCACTCCAGTGTTTAATTGGTATATTGTAATTATTTCGCCACCGTGGCCTATTTATTGCCTTACCTCCCTTATCTTACCTCATTTGCACACACTGTATATAAACTTTTTTCTACTATATTATTGACTGTATGTTTGTTTATTCCATGTGTAACTCTGTGTTGTTGTATGTGTCGAACTGCTTTACTTTATCTTGGCCAGGTCGCAGTTGTAAATGAGAACTTGTTCTCAACTAGCCTACCTGGTTAAATAAAGATGAAATAAATGTCAGTGGTACTGCAAGGCCAAAACAAAAAGGAAATCCAGGTAGGCCCATGGTCCGTATATCTTTTTATATTTTGAATTCCCGAGTCAAAACGGAGAGTGGAAAAACAGAAAACGGCTCTTTTTTATTTCTGAAATCTGCAATCTTGTTTTCCCATTTATTGTGTCAAAATTGGACATGGTATAACGGAAAAATAAATAACAACAACCTTTATAATTTGTTCGATTTTTGTTTTTCATTTTGTTCATACCCGGATGTACTATTCCCCTTATATAATATTCACAGGATTGGGGGAGGGGTGTTTACAGCTTAGGTTGGCAGCACAAAGAAAGGATTAGACTGTGAGTGTGACTGGAAGATAAAAGTACTTATGTTAGCTAAGATGCATAACTTATTATGTAGTTAACATGCCAATAGAATAAACTCAACAACTGAACAAAGTTGGCTTGCACTAGCTGGCTAAATATAACTAACTGGCTGGCTACTGACTAGCTAGCTGGCTGGCTAGCTAGCTCTACCTTGTTACTGGCTATAGTCATGCTAGCTAGTATTAGTTAGTGGAAGTAAGTTAGTCCCACAATCTGCTTTTAAGTGCCCCCAACCGGCTTTTATGTGCCGCCAACCGATTGTCTTTTTTTGTTCATTTATTTGCGTTGTTTGTAACTTATTTTTTTACTTATTTTGTGCATAATGTTGCCGCTACCATCTCTTATGACCGAAAATAACTTCTGGACATCAGGACTGCGATTACTCACCACGGACTGACAGAATCCTTTTGTCCTTTAACGAGTCTGACGAGGCCGACGCGAATGACATACTGCTTTCTCGGGAACAGGCCCAGATCCCTGTGATTTGCATGAAGAGGAGGAGGAGAAAAAGGGACGGAGGGCGGGATGCCTTCTGAGAATTCGTAGGCGATTGAATAAACCCCCACTTCCTTCCATTCTGCTAGCAAACGTGCAATCTTTGGAGAATAAAATCGATGGCCTATGCGGAAGATTAAACTACCAACGGGACATTCAAAACTGTAATATCTTATGCTTCATGGAGACGTGGTTGAACGACGACACTATCAACATACAGCTGGCTGGTTATACGCTGCACCGACAGGATAGAACAGCGGCGTCTGGTAAGACAAGGGGCGGCAGGCTTTGTATTTTTGTAAATAACAGCAGGTGCACGATATCTAAGGAAGTCTCGAGCTATTGCTCGGCTGAGGTAGAGAATCGCATGATAAAATGTAGTCCACACTACCTAGCTAGAGAGTTTTCATCTGTATTTTTCTTAGCTGTTTACATACCACAGTCAGAGGCTGGCACTAAGACAGCTTTGAATGAGCTGTATTCCGCCGTAAGCAAACAAGATAACGCTCACCCAGAGGCGGCGCTCCTAGTAGTCGGGAACTTTAATGCAGGGCAACTTAAATCTGTTTTACCAAATTTCTATCAGCATGTTAAATGTGCAACCAGAGGGAAAAAAACTCTGGACCACCTTTGCTCCACACACAGAGAGACATACAAAGCTCTCCCTCGCCCTCCATTTGGCAAATCTGACCATAATTCTATCCTTCTGATTCCTGCTTACAAGCAAAAATGAAAGCAGGAAGCACCAGTGACTAGATCAATAAAAAAGTGGTCAGATGAAGCAGATGCTAAGCTACATGACTGTTTTGCTAGTAAGGACTGGAATATGTTCTGGGATTCCTCCGATGGCATTGAGGAGTACACCACATCAGTCATTGGCTTCATCGATAAGTGCATCGATGACGTCGTCCCCACTCTCCGCAGCCGATGTGAGTAAGACCTTTAAACAGGTCAACATTCACAAGGCCGCAGGGCCAGACGGATTACCAGGATGTTTATTGCGAGCATGCACTGACCACTGGCAAGTGTCTTCACTGACATTTTCAACCTCTCCCTGTCCGAGTCTGTAATACCAACATGTTTTAAGCAGACCACCATAGTGCCTGTGCCCAAGAACACTAAGTTAACTTGCCGAAATGACTACCGACCAGTAGCACTCACGTCTACAGCCATGAAGTGCTTCAAAAGGCTGGTCATGGCTCACATCAACACCATTATTCCAGAAACCCTAGACCCACTCCAATTTGCATACCGCCCCAACAGATCCACAGATGATGTCATCTCTATTGCACTCCACACTGCCCTTTCCCACCTGGACAAAAGGAACACCGATGTGAGAATACTATTCATTGACTACAGCTCAGTGTTCAACACCATAGTGCCCTCCAAGCTCATCAATAAGCTAAGGACCCTGGGACTAAACACCTTCCTCTGCACCTGGATCCTGGACTTCCTGACGGGCCGCCCCCAGGTGGTAAGGGTAGGTAACAACACATCCGCCATGCTGATCCTCAACACAGGGGCCCCTTAGGGGTGCGTGCTCAGTCCCCTCCTGTACTCCCTGTTCACTCATGACCGCACGGCCAGGCACGACTCCAACACCATCATTAATTTTGCCGATGACACAACAGTGGTAGGTCTGATCACCGACAACGACGAGACAGCCTATAGGGAGGAGGTCAGAGACCTGGCCATGTGGTGCCAGTACAACAACCTCTCCCTCAACGTGATTAAGAGAAAGGAGATGATTGTGGACTACAGGAAAAAGAGGACCGAGCACGCCCCCATTCTCATCGACGGGGCTGCAGTAGAGTAGGTTGAGAGCTTCAAGTTCCTTGGTGTCCACATCACCAACAAACTAACATGGTCCAAGCACACCAAGACAGTCGTGAAGAGGGCACGACAAAACCTATTCCCCCTCAGGAGACTGAAAAGATTTGGCATCAAAAGTTTCTACAGCTGCACCATCGAGAGCATCCTGACTGGTTGCATCACCGCCTGGTAGGGCAACTGCTCGGCCTCTGACCGCAAGGCACTACAGATGGTAGTACGAACGGCCCAGTACATCACTGCGGCCAAGCTTCCTGCCACCCAGGACCTCTATACCAGGCGGTGTCAGAGGAAGGCCCTAAAAATTGTCAAAGCCTTCAGCTACCCTAGTCATAGACTGTTCTCTCTGCTACCGCACGGCAAGCGGTACCGGAGCGTCAAGTCTAGGTCCAAGAGGCTTCTAAACAGCTTCTACCCCCAACCCATAAGACTCTTGGACACCTAATCAAATGGCTACCCAGATTATTTGCATTGCGCCCCCCTTACACCGCTGCTACTCTCTGTTGTTATCATCTATGCATAGTCACTTTAATAACTCTACCTACATGTACATATTACCTCAACTAACCGGTGCCCCCCGCACATGGACTCTGTACTGGTACCCCCTTGTATATAGTCTCGCTATTGTTATTTTACTGCTGCTCTTTAATTACTGGTTACTTTATTTCTTATTCTTAAATGTATTTTTTTAAACTGCATTGTTGGTTAGGGGCTCGTAAGTAAGCATTTCACTGTAAGGTCTACTACACCTGTTGTATTCGGCGCATGTGACTAATAAAATGTGATTTGATTTGATGATAAAGTTGCCTGGCCAGAGCTACCTGCTGCAGAAAGGTCCGATTTCTCCATTACTTTCTGTAGCTAACTTAGCTCGATTTTCTGTTGGCTGATGGTGTTTACTGACTCTCTAATGAATAGCAGTTACTGTAAATGTTTACCTATCTGGCACTTTGCATAGCTAACTTAGCTATTGCTTACACGTACAACAATATCCAATTAATCTATAGTCAATGGTAATGTGTGTGTGCGTCTGTGTGAGTTCTGAATGTCCCCGCAGGAGAAAACCACAGTATGACATCTCAGCTGATCATCATGAACTTCATGTAGTTACATCAGCCAATACAGTCAGTTAAAATAAGCCTTTTTATTGGTGTGGGTATAGTTCATCAACATCCTCTCCTGCTCACTGAAAGGCAAGACGGAGGCTATACTCTTCAGTTGTGAATGCGACAATTGGCCAACTTCTCTGAATGTGTACCAGTGTAGGATTTTAATTTGATCAACCTGTTGTTGCAGGAAATTTCCTACACATCAGGAAATGCTAACTTGTAGTGTATTCAAAGTTTTTAAAAAGGCTTTGTAATTTCCACTTTAAAATGTCAGACTAAAAATGTATCAAAGCTTACAAAAATTACAATGAATTATAATCCACACAATAATTCACATTTCCTGATCAATGATACAGAACCAGTCTAATATTTCATGGTTACTGATTCACTAATCCTGTCCCCATGACTGTAAGTCTGCATATCCTACTGTGCTGAGACAATATCAAATAGGCTTTATTGGCATGGGAAACACATGTTAACATTGCTATGGCAAGTGGATTGAATAGACAATCACAAATTAACAGTTAACCCTCTCTCTCTCTCTCTCTCTCTCTCTCTCTCTCCCTCCCTCTGTGTGTCTTGACAATCCTCACAGTTCACTCACAGGTGGTAGGCTGGTTGATGGTGCCTGCAGGGCTGTTTGAGGGTCAACTGGACAGAACATATCAGAATTGTTGGACTTCAGCTGAGACCCTCCTCTCCTTCCCCGTCCTTCAATGAAAGACCCTTCATGATGCTCTCAAGGTGTGTCGCTCCATTTCTCTCATGTCGTGTGGTATTACCTATAGATGACCCCTTGATACTTTCAAATTGTTTGCCTCTGAATGGTTGTCCACATATTCAGACTGTTAAGTTGTTACCTGTGTGTTTTAAATCCTGCGTCCCTCTCACAGAATTTTAATGATTCCTCAACTACCACATGCTCTCTCTCTCTCTCTTTTTCTCTCTCTCTCTGTCTCTCTCATTAAACATTAACACGGTTTAATTAAATGCTGTTGCCTAACGTTAGCTAGCTTGATAGCGATGTTAAGAGTTGAACAGGCTAACTCCCTGTAGAATCAAGACGGGCTGGGGAAGAAGATTAAATGTGCAGTTACTTCAATCGGGGTGTTGCAATACACAGACGAGATGACAGCAAACTGCTACAGAGATAATTTGCCTAGTGGTGCTTGTATAATGATTCCTACAGAAACAAACAAGTAGTTCATTGTTTATTAACGTGTAATTAACATTTACAATCTAAGTAAATACCTAATATTTTTTTAACCAAGGTCATCTCAGCTTCTAAGCAAGGAGGGAAAGGAAAAGGGAAGGGGGATACCTATTCAGTTGTATAACTGAATGCCTTCTGAAATGTGTCTTCCGCATTTAACCCAACCCCCAGAGAGGTGTGTGTGGGGGGGGGGGGGGGGCTGCCATAATCGACATCTATCTAATATAACTCAAAGGGTTTTCTTTAATGGAAGCTTATCTAATGTCAAGCATGTAAAGTGTGGTGTACCGCAGGGCAGCTCTCTAGGCCCTCTACTCTTTCCTATTTTTACCAATGTCCTGCCACTGGCATTAAACAAAGCATGTGTGTCCATGTATGCTGATGATTCAACCATATATTCATCAGCAACCACAGCTAAGGAAGTAATTGAAACCCTTAACAAATAGTTGCAGTCTGTTTTGGAATGGGTGGCCAGTAATAAACTGGTCCTGAACATCTCTAAAACTAAGAGCATTGTATTTGGTACAAATCATTCCTTAAGTTCTAGACCTCAGCTGAATCTGGTAATGAATGGTGTGGCTGTTGAACAAGTTGAGGAGACTAAATTACTTGGCGTTACTTTAGATTGTAAACTGTTATGGTCAAAACATATCAGTCTTTGCTAGGTAAAGCCCCGCCTTATCTCAGCTCATTGGTCACCATAGCAGCACCCACCTGTAGCACCCGCTCCAGCAAGTATAGCTGCAGCTGGCCCAGAACAGAGTAGCACGTTTTCCTCTTCATTGTAATCAGAGGGCTGATAAAAATACTATGCATGCCAGTCTCTCTTGGCTAAGAGTTAAGGAGAGACTGACTGCATCACTTCTTCTTTTTATAAGAAACAATCATGTGTTGGAAATCCCAAATTGTTTGCATAGTCAACTTACACACAGCTCTGACACACACACTTACCCCACCAGACATGCCACCAGGGGTCTTTTCACAGTCCCCAAATCCAGAACAAATTCAAGAAAGCGTACAGTATTATATAGAGCCCTTATTGCATGGAACTTCCTTCCATCTCATATTGCTCAAATACACAGCAAACCTGGTTTAAAAAAACCAGATAAAGCAACACCTCACGGAACAACACCTGTCCTCTATTTGACCTAGATAGTTTGTGTGTATCCATTGATATGTAGGCGTGTGCCTTTAAAAAAAAAATGTATGTAGTTCTGTCCTTGAGCTGTTCTTGTCTATTGATGTTCTGTATTATGTCATTCTGTATTATGTTTCATGTTCTGTGTGGACCCCAGGAAGAGTAGCTGCTGCTTTTGCAACAGCTAATGGGGATCCTAATAAAATACCAAATACCTTCATGACCTGTCTACCTTCCTGACCAGTCTCTTCATGACCAGTCTACCTTCCTGATTATTATTATCCCAGTGTAGAGATGAAACGTGCTGCAAAGCCACATGCTCTAAGTCCTCTCTGGTCTACCAAGGTGTTTTCATGGGCTGATGTGGGTAATGCTAATACAGAGAGAACCATTGTACATGTATTTATCCTCTTTAAAGCTTTTAAAGCCTTTTTATGCCATTGTGTTTACCACTTCAATGCCCTTGAAGCATATAAAACAAATTGTATCATTATATTACATATTCAACAAAAAAATATTAATATTGCCTTAATAGAAGGAACTATGAACTCTGCTCTGTATCAGAGACTTCTACAGGAGAATGTCAGACCATCTGTCTGTGAGCTGAAACTGAAGTGCAGCTGGGTCATGCAGCAAGACAATGATCCAAAGCACACAATCAAGTCTACATGAAAATGGCTAAAAAGCAACATATCTGAGGATTTGGACTGGCCTAGTCAAAGTCCAGACCTAATCCCAATTGAGATGTTGTGGCAGGACTTAAAATGAGTAGTTCATGCTTGAAAATCCACAAATGTCGCTGAGTTACAGCAGTTCTGCATGGAAGAGTGGGACAAAATCCCTTTACAGTGACGTGAGACTGACCAACAACTACAGGAAGTGTTTGGTTGGAGTCGTTGCAGCTAAAGGTGGCACAACCAGTTATTGACTGTAAAGTGGGCAATTACTTTTTCCACACAGAAGCATTGGGTGTTGCGTAACTTTTATGAAATAAATTAAATAAGTATGCAATTGTGTTATTTGTTCACTCGGGTTCCATTTATCTAATATTAGGTTTTGGATGAAGATCTGATTGGTGGGCTGTAGCCTCGGGCCTTTGCTTCTTAATTCTCTGACCCCTCCCCTCTCTTCCAATGAGCCAGTGCCTGAGTATTTAACATATGTCTGTGGCAAATCTTTATTGTATGAGTAAAAATTCATCTTTATTTTATACCAGAGAGAACAAATGGGAATATTTGTGCAATCAAAAGGGAATATTCACAAGGTACAGACCACACCTTCAACTGTATATGTTTACAGTATTTAATGGAAGGAGACAGACAGGAGGTGGGTGCTCAACATTACCCAACGGGTTATTCTGTAAATACACTAGTATTCAGCCATATTTAAGACTTTTTTATTTAACTAGGCGAGTCAGTTAAGAACAATTTCTTATTTACAATGACGGTCTAACACGGCCAAGCCCTAACCCAGACGACGCTGGGCCAATTGTGCGCTCCCCTTTGGGACTCCCAATCACAGCTGGTTGTGATACAGCTGGGAATCGAACCAGAGTCTGTAGTGACGCCTCTAACACTGAGATGCAGTGCCTTAGACCGCTGCACCACTCAGGAGCCCAAAGACTTGACGCAGGATTAATAAAAGTAACTTCAACCCATATCAGATTTAAGAAAATTGGACATCTTATTGTACCTACAGTACAAACACATAAATAACCACAATAATGCATCCTGTGTCACATTTATGACACTTCATTCAACGTGCTTTACCTTCAAATCTTAAAACCGGCCTAAAAACAGGGAATGCTGGCTTAAGTGGATGATGACTACATTTGGGCAGTAGTGAAAAGATGTATAAAGACAAATTAATATCATGCAATCTTATTTTGTCTTAGCTTCTCACTTATAAAATATTCAATTTTATTTGATTTTGGATGACAGGGAAAATGCGGCAATTACATTACCTTTTAGGGGGAGGGGGTAGGGGAAGAGGGAATTTCTTCAACCAAACCCATCTACACCCATCTATCCACTCTCTCCACCCACATCCTAACAAACAAGTGCCATCTGTCAACTCTCAGTAAAAAACACACTTGATGCTTATTTATAAAACCCTCTTAGGCCTCACTCCCCTCTATCTCAGACACCTACTGCAGCCCTCATCCTCCACATACAACACCCGTTCTGCCAGTCACATTCTGTTAAAGGTCCCTAAAGCACACACATCCCTGGGTCGCTCCTCTTTTCAGTTCGCTGCAGCTAGCGACTGGAACGAGCTGCAAAAAATACTCAAACTGGACTGTTTTATTTCCATCTCTTCATTCAAAGACTCAATCATGGACGCTCTTACTGACAGTTGTAGCTGCTTCGCGTGAAGTATTGTTGTCTCTACCTTCTTGCCCTTTGTGCTGTTGTCTGTGCCCAATAATGTTTGTACCATGTTTTGTGCTGCTACCATGTTGTTGTTACCATGCTGTTGTTATGTTGTGTTGCTACCATGTTGTTGTTATGTTGTGTTGCTACCATGTTGTTGTTATGTTGGGTTGCTACCATGTTGTTGTTATGTTGTGTTGCTACCATGTTGTTGTTATGTTGTGTTGCTACCATGTTGTTGTTATGTTGTGTTGCTACCATGTTGTTGTTATGTTGTGTTGCTACCATGTTGTTGTTATGTTGTGTTGCTACCATGTTGTTGTTATGTTGTGTTGCTACCATGTTGTTGTTATGTTGTGTTGCTACCATGTTGTTGTTATGTTGTGTTGCTACCATGTTGTTGTTATGTTGTGTTGCTACCATGTTGTTGTTATGTTGTGTTGCTACCATGTTGTTATGTTATGTTGCTACCATGCTGTTGTTATGTTGTGTTGCTACCATGTTGTTGTTATGTTGTGTTGCTACCAGGTTGTTTTCATGTTGTGTTGCTACCATGCTGTGTTTTCATGTTGTGTTGCTACCATGCTGTGTTTTCATGTGTTGCTGCCTTTGCTATGTTGTTGTCTTAGGTCTCTCTTGTCGTGATGTGTGTTTTGACCTACATTTGTATTTTATTTTGTATTTTTAATCCCAGCCTCGTCCACGCAGGAGGCCTTTTGGTAGACCATCATTGTAAATAAGAATTTGTTCTTAACTGGCATGCCTAGTTAAAAATTACAAATTAAAAACAATTTAAACATTGAAGTAAACCGATTTATCAAAGGGCAGTTGAACAAGAGTGAACAAAGTTTAGTATGAGGGGGATAAAGTAGTTAATTTGGCATACTGGTAGCATGGGATTGGTGCCAATAGCAAACAAGTTCCCCCAATGTATTCTGGAGCGAGAAAGCGAGCATGGGGCAGTTGAGGAATCATTCAAATTCCGTGAGAGGGACACAGTATTTAAACACACAGGTAACAAGTAAATAGCCTGATTACGTGGACAACAACTCACAGGTAAACATAAGCGCCTCATCAGACTCACCTGGACTCAATCACCTTCCTGATTACCTTCCCTATATATGTCACTCCCTTTGGTTCTTTCCCAAGGCGTTATGGTTTCTGTTCCCGTTGTTTCATGTCTGTACGCTACTCTTGTTTTGTCCCATGTGTTATTTGTTATTAAAAGTCACTCCCTGAACTTGCTTCCCGACTCCCAGGGTACACGTTACAATGCCTACCAGCAGGCTGAGGAGTGGGAGGAGTGGGAGGCCCTGGTGCACAACTGAGCAATAGGACAAGTACATTAGTGTCTAGTTTGAGAAACAGACGCCTCACAAGTCCTCAACTGCCAGCTTTATTAAATAGTACCTGCAAAACACCAGTCTCAACGTCAAAAGTGAAGAGGTGACTCTGGGATGGTGGCCTTCTAGGCAGAGTTCCTCTGTCCAGTGTCTGTGTTCTTTTGCCCATCTTAATATTTTCTTCTTATTGGCCAGTCTGAGATATGGCTTTTTCTGTGCAACTCTGCCTAGAAGGCCAGCATCCCGGAGTCGCCTCTTCACTGTTGACGTTGAGACTGTTGTTTTGCGGGTACTATTTAATGAAGCTGCCAGTTGAGGACTTGTGAGGCATCTGTTTCTCAAACTAGACACTCTAATGTACTTGTCCTCTTGCTCAGTTGTGCACCGGGGCCTCCCACTCCTCTTTCTATTCTGGTTAGAGACAGTTTGCGCTGTTCTGTGATGGGAGTAGTACACAGCGTTGTACGAGATCTTCAGTTTCTTGGTAAATTTCTCGCATGGAATAGCCTTCATTTCTCAGAACAAGAATAGACTGACGAGTTTCAGAAGAAAGTCTTTGTTTCTGCCCATTTTGAAGCTGTAATCGAACCCACAAATGCTGATGCTCCAAATACTCAACTAGTCTAAAGAAGGCCAGTTGTATTGCTTCTATAATCAGCACAACCATCTTCAGCTGTGCTAACATAATTGCAAAAGGGTTTTCTAATGATCAATTAGCCTTTTAAATTGATAAACTTGGATTAGCTAACACAATGTGCCATTTGAACACAGGAGTGATGGTTGCTGATAAAGGGCCTCTGTACGCCTCTGTAGATATTCCATTACAAATCTGCCGTTTCCAGCTACAATAGTCATTTACAACATTAACAATGTCTACACTGTATTTATGATCAATTTGATGTTATTTTAATATACACTGCTCAAAAAAATAAAGGGAACACTTAAACAACACAATGTAAATCCAAGTCAATCAACACTTCTGTGAAATCAAACTGTCCACTTAGGAAGCAACACTGATTGACAATAAATTTCACATGCTGTTGTGCAAATGGAATAGACAACAGGTGGAAATTATAGGCAATTAGCAAGACACCCCCAATAAAGGAGTGGTTCTGCAGGTGGTAACCACAGACCACTTCTCAGTTCCTATGCTTCCTGGCTGATGTTTTGGTCACTTTTGAATGCTGGCGGTGCTTTCACTCTAATGGTAGCATGAGACGGAGTCTACAACCCACACAAGTGGCTCAGGTAGTGCAGCTCATCCAGGATGGCACATCAATGCGAGCTGTGGCAAGAAGGTTTTCTGTGTCTGTCAGCGTAGTGTCCAGAGCATGGAGGCGCTACCAGGAGACAGGCCAGTACATCAGGAGACGTGGAGGAGGCCGTAGGAGGGCAACAACCCAGCATCAGGACCGCTACCTCCGCCTTTGTGCAAGGAGGAGCAGGAGGAGCACTGCCAGAGCCCTGCAAAATGACCTCCAGCAGGCCACAAATGTGCATGTGTCTGCTGAAACGGTCAGAAACAGACTCCATGAGGGTGGTATGAGGGCCCGACGTCCACGGGTGGGGGTTGTGCTTACAGCCCAACACCGTGCAGGACGTTTGGCATTTGCCAGAGAACACCAAGATTGGCAAATTCGCCACTGGCGCTCTGTGCTCTTCACAGATGAAAGCAGGTTCACACTGAGCACGTGACAGACGTGACAGAGTCTGGAGACGCCGTGGAGAACGTTCTGCTGCCTGCAACATCCTCCAGCATGACCGGTTTGGCGGTGGGTCAGTCATGGTGTGGGGTGGCATTTCTTTGGGGGGCCGCACAGCCCTCCATGTGCTCGCCAGAGGTAGCCTGACTGCCATTAGGTACCGAGATGAGATCCTCAGACCCCTTGTGAGACCATATGCTGGTGTGGTTGGCCCTGGGTTCCTCCTAATGCTAGACAATGCTAGACCTCATGTGGCTGGAGTGTGTCAGCAGTTCCTGCAAGAGGAAGGCATTGATGCTATGGACTGGCCCGCCCGTTCCCCAGACCTGAATCCAATTGAGCACATCTGGGACATCATGTCTCGCTCTATCCACCAACGCCACGTTGCACCACAGACTGTCCAGGAGTTGGCGGATGCTTTAGTCCAGGTCTGGGAGGAGATCCCTCTGGAGACCATCCGCCACCTCATCAGGAGCATGCCCAGGCGTTGTAGGGAGGTCATACAGGCACGTGGAGGCCACACACACTACTGAGCCTCATTTTGACTTGTTTTAAGGACATTACATCAAAGTTGGATCAGCCTGTAGTGTAGTTTTCCACTTTAATTTTGAGTGTGACTCCAAATCCAGACCTCCATGGGTTGATAAATTGGATTTCCATTGATTATTTTTGTGTGATTTTGTTGTCAGCACATTCAACTATGTAAAGAAAAAAGTATTTAATAAGATTATTTCATTCATTCAGATCTAGGATTTGTTATTTTAGTGTTCCCTTTATTTTTTGGAGCAGTATACATAAAATGTGTTTTTCTTCCAAAAACAAGGACATTTCTAAGTGACCCCAACTTTCTGAACAGTAGTATAGCTAACTAAGAAGATGATCTCTTAGTTTTCAGTGTTCATGGGAGATCTTGACAGCTTAGGAGTTAGGCTACTTGTAAATTAGGTTATTCTAATAATATGTTTTACCTGTGTCAGAATTACATGGCCAGTATTGAATAGAGGAGAATCATAGCCAATTTTGAGCGTTTGAGAGATGGTTTTACAACAGGAGTATGCAGCATTGGTTTCACCCGTATGAACTGTGTATTGGCTATTTGCTCTTATACATGAGTGCCGGTGGGAAGTTATTTTAGGACATCGGACATAATAATGACATTAATACATGCTAATAGCTAAATAGTTAACTAGCGAGACAATCAACCAAACTACACAATATGTTTTGAATTGGCTATCTAGTTAGTCTGTTGTATATCATTATTTTACCTTTTACACACACCATTACTTTTCCAGGATTTTCATTGCTGCCCAAATACTGGGCAAATAACGATCTAAACTAGCAATGAATATCAACAAATGTGCACAAGCGGCTAGACTCGCTTTGATCTCAAAAACACATCTCGTGACTGCATGATTGAAAGGCTGCTTGTGGCTGTCAATGCAGGCCTACAATAATGTTACTTCGATTGGGAGGACAGTGTGCAACACATCGCATCCGGAGGACACTTTGATCCAATTCTGATCGTAATAGCCTAAAAGGATTTGATATTGTGATTTTTTTTTTACTTGTCCATTCGGACAACTTAAATCTAGAATTTGCTTGTCTGGCTTTTTAAAAACTTGCCCAGTGCAAGTGGAAAACAGTTCATGTCGAGCCCTGCTAACAGGAAGTGTAAAGAAGGGTCTTTCCTTGAAGGACGGCGAAGGAGAGGAGAGGAAGTCCAACAATTCTGATATGTTGTGTCCAGGTGTCCCTCAAACAGCCCTGCAGGTACCATCAACCAGCCTACATTCACTCTGTATGTGAACTTTGATTGTCAAGAGATATAGATAGATATAGAAAGCGAGAGAGAGAGCGAAAGAGAGGGTTAACCGTTCATTTGTGATGGTTTATTCCACTTGTTTTGGCAATGTTAACATACACTGAGTGCACAAAACATTAGGAACACCTTCCAGAACTTAATGTAAGGAAGAAAAGGGTTATTGTCTTTATTTTGAACATAAACTGCCTCCCAATCTCCAACGGCAAGGTTTGCGTAATTCGGGCCTACTGCTGTGCTCATTCCAGTGCCTTTTGTTTGTGGGTAGAATTTGTCATCATTTTTCAAATAGTTATTTGTAAGTACCAAGTTCAAACAGCTCCGACAGAAAGTCATTAGGCGGATTCACTGAGTCGTCACATGACTTTAGGAATTTGGCAATCGATTGTAGACCTTCAGCATGGGGAATGCAGGTATGGAAAAAGTATGGAGGCCCGTGGAGGGGACGCTGGATTGGGGTTCCTCATTCTTTGTAGGGTCTTCAATATGTAGCTTGTGCTGGATCTATTTAGAGAGGAAAAGAAACATTTCAGGTGAAGTTGTCGCATGAATTTTTGTAGGTATCCACGTTTCAATTTGAAAACATTTTGAGTGGTAGAGAAAAACAGTTCCTTACCTGCGTCAGGGATATTTTGGAGAGGTTCAGGACAGGAACTTGCACGTCTCTGGTGACCGCCTCGGTGGGTCCCATGCTCTGTCTGCCTCTCCTGGTTTTGGAAGCGCTACATTGACGACTTCATTTTATTTTGGGGTTCATCTAAAGACAATCTTGATGACTTTGTCTGTGACCTGAACAACTCAATGACTTTCCTTCAATTCACTGTCATGACGTTGGCCTTATGGGGGGAGGTTTATGACCCCCATTAATACCTTCCCCCCCGTTTCTCTCTCTCTACTCTATAGAGTTGACTCTTGAAAAGCCCTTTGTTAACATAGAGATTCTGGGAACATCAAAAGGTGGGAAACGGAACCATATTTCAGTAATCCAACCAGTTGAAAATATGCGTTGGTACTTAATGAATATGATGTCAGATCAGTTGGCATCTGAGACATGATTACTGATGATACGACAACATAAATTGTATCTTGGAAAATATACACATTCTAGTTCACATAGAATTGTTGTGCAATTTAAATGTTTAAATATGAAACTATTTGTGAAAAGATTAAATGTAATTTTATCTTCTTTAATGAGAGAACGGTTTGTCATAGAGAAAACTCTGCTCACTCAGTGGCCCCGCCCAAGTGAACAGACTTTGGTTGTAAACTATGAAATACGCCCTTCTTTCACCACTATATAAACACATTGACGAAAATTAAACTTCCTGTTCCAAGGATGTGCGGTCTTGCGGTCCCCACGTTGAAAGGACAAAGATCACCTACAGAACTAAGCCAACCTCAGCGTGAGCTCTGCTTGAACGACAAGAACCTAACAAAATTAGCATCGAATCTCAACGTGAAGGTGACGATCTACACGCCGGAAGGATGAATTGACTATACCAGCCAGAATATAGCATGAGCTTAAAAGTATGGCAACTTGGTATGAACTTTGAACTCTTATTCACTAAAGAAGTGATACCCTCTCCGCCCGCTAAACGCGGGCTAGGAGAGAACGGACAGAGTATCCCTTCTACCACGCTCCAGTTCACCACTAGACATTCTTCAGAGGACCAGAGATCCATGCTGGACCACCCCGCCTTCTATCTACAACCAATCTACCGAAGCGCAGCTCAGAGTAAATATTTATAGCATTTTCCTTTTTCAAATGGGCGGTCATTTAGAATGCATAAGATACTGTATTTACGATAGTATAGCTGCCTACTGCCCGATAGAGACACAAAATCCTTTTTGTTCCTCAGTCTTCCCGCTCTTTCATTCAAAACCCAACCCCCTTTCTTTGTGTAACGAGCTGTCATATCTGTTCCGTCCGCCAGGGACATTTTCCTTTATGACATAATTTGTAATCAATGTATGATCCATTCTGTGTATATGTAATTCTGCGTGATTATTTAGGTATTTAGTAAATAAATTATTAAACCAAATTTTCTATTGCTGATTCAACTTGTTAGCCAGGGTTCGTGAAGATAACCAAGAATTTACAACTTTCAGATGAGACTAAATAAGGTGACGATTAAATATTGACTGCTATTGAGTTAAAAGATTACCAGGTCTTTAAGAGTTTTTCGGAAGATAACAGCTCTATAAACATTATTTCGTGGTGCCCCGGCTTTCTAGTTAATTACATTTACTTGATTATCTTAATCAGGTAATATTAATTACAGAGAAATTATTTTATAGAATAGCATGTCATATCACTTAATCCGGCATAGCCAAAGACACGACATCACTGTTGAAAGTGACTCCAACAGTATCAACTTCCTAGATCTCAAAATATTCAAAACTACCATCTACCGGAAACCAAAAGAGAGGAATACTGTCCTTCACTTCAACAGTAATCATCCGCGACATCTCAAAACCAATATCCCGACTGGCCAGTTTCTGCGCCTGAGATGCAACTACTCTACACTCAAAGAGTTTGATGCTCAGGCAAAGGACATGACACATACAGTGCATTCGGGAGGGTATTCATGTTTTCTACATTTTGCTATGTTACAGGCTTATTCTAAAATGGTCTAAAATATTTTTTTCCCCTGATCAATCTACACACAATACCACATAATAACAAAGCAAAGAGATTTTAGCTCAATTTCAAGTCTCATAGCAAAGGGTCTGAATACTTATGTAAATAAAGTAATTCTGTTTTTATTTTTAATACATTTGTAAAAATGTCTAAAAACCAGTTTTTGCTTTGTCATTATGGGATATTGTGTGTCGATTGATGAGAAAAAATATTCAATCCATTTTAGAATAAGGCTATAATCTAATAAAATGTGGAAAAAGTCAAGGGGTCTGAATACTTTCTGAATGCACTGTTTATTGCAACAGTTGTTGGTTCACTAATGTTTTTATTACCACTATGTACCACCCTCACACAGGTGTAGGCAATTGTAATTATCATACCGAAATGCATTAGCCTGCCGGCCGAAAATTAAAAGGTGAAATGAGGTGACGTCTTTTTAAAAACTTTTTGGTGTGCCGCCATTTCCCAATGTTTCTTGAACTTGATATTTCATTTGATGAGTATTTTTATCTTCCTGTCACACTCACACAGTCTAATCCTCGTGTTTGTGCTGCTAACCTAGGCTGTAATCACCCCCCCCCCCCCCCCAGGCCCGGTGCATATTCTATGAGGGGCCTTGTACTTCTGGGTATGAACAAAACTTAAAAACGAAAAAAACTATTATTTTTTGTTTTTATTTATTTTCTGTTATTCAAAGTCCAATTTTGACAGAATAAATTAGAAACAAGTTGTTTTCTGATTTTCATTTTTCAAATTCAGAAACGAAAAACAAGCCATTTTACCTTTTTTCCACTCTCCGTTTTGACTCGGAAATCTAAATAAAAGTACAAGGACATTGAATTAGTAATTAACACTATGCTTGATTCCTTTTTGCAGAAATGTAAGTTTTGCAACTTATTTTCAGTGAATAAAACATTTTGTACAAAAAGGTAAAGTTAATGTCAAGAGAAAATACAGTCAAGAAGAAATACTGTAAAGTTAAACACAATTGAAAATAACGTGCACACTTTGCTTTAGTAAATGTTTTAATTAATACTAAATCATCTGTCTGACAATTGTTTACAGCCCTCATATGACAATATTAAAATAACTCTGTAGTAACATTATCCTCCAAATGCATCCACCAAATTCTCCCTACCCTACTACAACTCATTCATTGGCCTTTGTCAATGTGACATTTGTGATGGCATGTGTGCACAGCCATGCCCTCCCCATCCCTGCCAGTATACAGTGGAGCATCTCTCCCCTCACAAATACAACTCACCGCCAGGCAGGCAGCCATGGCATTTGCTGGATTAGAGCTGTCAATCTCTTTAGCCAGCCCCCTCACCCCATTCTTGTTGCTATGCTGTCTTTGAAACTATGGTTACGGTAAAGGTGCCTTTAGGGAGTGATCATCCTGTGTTGACTTACCTCGTTTATATGGCCAATCATGGTTGACTGACTGTCTGACTGACTGGCTGTTTCAATACGGAAAGAAATAAACAGTTATTTTATGACTGTTCGTTATGGAGCTAGGAAAATAGATGATGACCTTGTAACTGTGTCCGGATAGCACTGCGTTTACAAAAGTAGAGAACATATACAGTACCTGAGAGGGAAATAATTATTGTGTTTTTAAAATGTGTATTATTATGATTCCTATAAAATGAATTTGTTAAAATAACAAATGAAAAGCTTTTCTAAATACCATGTTCCATCTTGAATTAACTGATCGTCCTTACAACTGTAACATATAGAGTATTTCACAGGGTGAAATCAACCAGAATTGTATTGTCTGTTTCTCCATCGTGAGTTGATATGGATATTTTAACTCTGAATGCGCTCCTGGTTAAGAGGACTATTCCCCAGCCTATCTTCCACACACACACACACACACACACACACACACACACACACACACACACACACCACACACACACACACACACACACACACACACACACACACACACACACACACACACACACACACACACACACACACACACACAGCCTCGATTTCCTCTCCTCCACTTCCTGTTGCTCCTGTCTTAATGAACCAGTCTGAGAGAGGGCTTGACACACTCGAGTCATGATTATGGAGATGATCTGTCAGGGTTGTGTGGATTATTATAGTCAACAGGAAATGATTCTCTTTCTCTCTCTCTTTCTCTCTCTCTCACGCTCTCTCTTTCACTCTCTCATTCTCTCTCTTTTTCTCTCACTCTTTTACTCTCTCTTTCTCTCTCACACTCTCTCTTTCACTCTCTCTTTCACTCTCTCTCTCTCTCTGAGTAGTGGCCATTGAATGGTCTCTGTGTTTGCCATTTTCCAGTCCAGTTTTGTAACAACATAACAAAACAACATACAGTTTAATTATTCTGCTGATACCCCACTGGGACCGCAGTCATTTAGGTTACTAGGTTCTGTGTGAAATCTCATGGCACACAAACTAAACACAAGCTAAACAGTTTTTCCCCCATTTCAACCAACATTAGGTATCATTATATTTTATGTAACTTCTATATTACTTTATTGTCTTGTTTCTGTAGCTAAACCATCATGGACAAATTGACTCAGGGCCTTCAGCTGATGATGATGATGGGAGTTTTACTCCATAGTCAAAACAACAACAACAACACATTGTACTGTACACAGTACAGACACTAGAATAAGGTACAGACGTCCCAGTATTAATACAATTACTGTTAAAAATCAAATAAACTTGCAGTCCACCTATGGTATTTTGCTGAATACCAACACGTGTGTGAACATATGAGTCATCATCTACTGTCACACCCTGATTGTCTCCACCCCCCTCAAGTTGTCGCCATCTTCCCCATTATCCCCTGTGTATTTATACCTGTGTCCTCTGTTTGTCTGTTGCCAGTTTGTTTTGTTCGTAGAACCAACCAGCGTTTTCCCCCTTTGCTCCTGTCTTGTCTAAGTTCCTGTTTTCTAGTTTTTCCCGGCTTTGACCCTTCTACCTGCCCTGACCCTGAGCCTGCCAGCCATCCTGTACCCTGCCCCACTACTTTGGATTACCGACCTCTGCCTGACCCTGAGCCTGCCTGCCGTCCTGTACCCTGCCCCACTACTCTGCATTACCGACCTCTACCTGACCCTGAGCCTGCCTGCCGTCCTGTACCTTTGCCCCTGTTGTTGTTAAAAACATTGAACTGTCCATGACTGACCCAGCAGACTCGGACCAGCTCCGCAACGCCCTCTCCTCCCAAGGAGCCACCATTGGTAGGCACGAGGAGTTGCTTTGTGGTCTTATGGAAAGGCTCCAGACCTTGGCCGAACGCCACGACCAAGCATTGAATACATTGCTGGAGCAATTCCTTGGGTTGTCTACTATGCAGCCTACCACGACGGTAACGTCCCAGCCCTCTCAGAAACCCGGCTGTTAGCAGCGCCGTCACCCCGGTTTCCCAGGAACATCGCTTACCTCCCCCTGAATGTTTCGGTGGAGAGTTGGGAACCTGTCGGGCGTTCCTCGCTCAGTGTTTTCTCACCATCAAGCTGCAGCCCTCCTCCTTCCCCTTGGACCGCTCAAAGATAGCGTACCTCATCATGCTGATGTCCAGGAGGGCCCTCGCCTGGGCTACGGCCGTTTGAGAACAGCAGTTGGCCGTATGCTTCAGTCTGGAGGAATTCGTGGCAGAGGTGAAAAAAGTTTTCGATGCCCCGTTGTCCGTGAGAGAGGCTGCCCGGAAGTTACCAGCTTTCGCTTGAACTCCCTCAGTGTGGCAGAATATGCAGTGGATTTGTTCATGCTAGCAGCGGAGGGTGCCTCGAACCCGGAAGCGCTGTTCGACACGTTCCTGCACGGATTATCAGAGGAAGTAAAGGACGAGCTTGCAGCCCGGGAACTACCGATAGATCTCGACTCACTCATCGCCTTAACCATCCGGATCGATGGACGGCTACGGGAACGTAGGAGGGAGAAGAGGTCTGATTGCGGTCCCAATCGCTCACTCAAGGATCCCACCTTGCATCTGATGAATTCCGGAAGTCCCTGGCGTCTACGTCTCCGAGAGGATCCGAGCTTACCCGAGTTCCTCCAAGAGCCCCCGAAGACTGCCGATTCACCTCTTCCCGAGCTGATGCAGCTCAGCAGGGCTAGGCTGCCTTCAGCCAAATGGGCATGCAGACTGAACACCCAGAGTTGTCTGTATTGCAGTACTGTCGGTCATTATGTGTCTACCTGTCCCTTCAACAGACCTAGCTCATTTGTAGGAATGAGTATTCTGGTGGGTCTTAAGGATCATTTTGCTTCCCCCCTTACTCTCCCCCCTCTCCATGCCATCCTGCTATGGGACAACCAGTCAAAGTCTCTCCAGATACTCATCGACTCGGGAGCCGATATGAATCTTATGGACGTGAGCTGGGCATCCCCACTCAACCCCTCTCCATTCCCATGGATTTTAGAGCACTGGACGGGCGCTTTATAGGCCGGGTCACCCACCATACCACCCCCATCAACTTACGAGTGTCGGGGAACCACAGCGAGACGATTCAGTTCCTGCTAGTTGAGTCTCCGCAGGTTCACATGGTATTGGGATTCTCTTGGCTCCAGCGACACAATTCTTCTATTGACTGGTCTACTGCTGCCATTGTGGGCTGGAGCCCATACTGCCACACTCATTGCCTGAAGTCAGCTCTGCCTACCCCGGGACGTCTTCCTGGGGGCTTGGAAATTGCTTCGGACCTCTCCGCCATTCTGGTGGAGTACCAAGACCTCCGGGAGGGGTTCAGTAAGGCCACGGCTACACCTCCGGAAGTAGAGACCATTCTCCCCTGCTCCAAGATCATTACCCCATCTGCTGTTCGTCCTCTGTTGCCCCGTACCCTCCGAATACTTCCTACTTTTCATGTGTCCAGAGTTAAATCCATGTCTCACAGCCCTTTGTCTCCTGTTTCCAGGCCCACCCCTCTCCCCCAACTCATCAACTGCCAACCGGCGCGGAGGAGAGGTGCTGGGTCCCCGCCAGAGACATCCTAGACCCAGGCCTCATCGTGGATTTCCAATGCCGACACCCCTGTTAACCAGGTATGTGCCCTGGTAGGACGCCAGGTAGCGCCCCTGGGGGGGGGTACTGTCACACCCTGATCTGTTTCACCTGTCTTTGTGCTTGTCTCCACCCCCCTCCAGGTGTTGCCCATCTTCCCCATTATCCCCTGTGTATTTATACCTGTGTTCTCTGTTTGTCTGTTGCCAGTTAGTTTTGTTCGTTGAACCTACCAGCATTTTCCCCTTGCTCCTGTCTTGTCAAAGTTTCTGTTTTCTAGTTTATCCCGGCTTTTACCCTTCTGCCTGCACTGACCCTGAGCCTGCCTGCCGTCCTGTACCTTTTGCCCCTGTTGTTGTAATAAACATTGTTACATTACCATTACCATCTACCACCAGCCATTACATTACATTTACATTCTAGTCATTTAGCAGACGCTCTCATTCAGAGCGACTTAAAGTAGTAAGCGCATACATTTTCATATTTATTTTATACTGGTCCCCCGTGGGAAACGAACCCACAACCATGGTGTTGCAAGGCCTTTCAACTGAGCTACAGAGAACTATTATAGCAATTTATTATAATAGAATACATGTCTACAGTATTACATTTAGACAGAAACACAATAATACATGTTCATTTTGCAGTAGTTGTCGTTTGACATATTAACTGAATGTGTAGCTGACCACCATTCATATGCATGTAAAAAAATAGCCCTCAGTGACAAATCATCTCAAAAGAGGGGGGGGGTACATTTTCTTTTGTAAAAATGTATATTTCAAATTCCTTTCATGTTATTCAAAATTAGCATTGCACCATGTATATCAATATTTACATCTAAATTATAACATACCTCACTGTTCAAATTACATTTTTTATAGTGTTATTAAAACCGGAAGAATCGGCACCTGCGTTCAGAATGGATTCTTCCACTATTCTGCAAGCCTACCCTGAATGAGTCATCCAGCTCGTCTCTTATTGGATAAGACCATTCCATCCCGAGGGACTGCCTTCCTTGCAGAGAGAGAGATAGAAAGGCCTTGCTCCATTCACAGAAACATTGGTATGCGAGCCTAGCTGTTTCATTCACATAAAGACTAAATAATATTTGCCTTCATCGTTCTGATTCTTCTATTGTCTTCTTTCTCTTGTCCTCTCTGATTTAAGAGAAGCTTCTTTTATCTCTCCTTCCTTTTTTGTTTGCTTTTGTTTCTGAGGAGAAAGCAAACGTGCTTTCCTTTTTTTCTGTATTTGCCAGGCAGGAAGGCGAGAGAGAGAGGGAGAGAGCGAGAGAGCGAGAGAGAGACAGATAGACAGAGAGAGAGAGAGAGAGATGTTGGGAGGGACTGCAGTGCAGTGCGAAATCTGCAGCAGCAGGATGAGAGAGAGCGGAAGCTTATGAATGACTGTCAGTCTTCTTACTTGTGTCGCTCCTGTGGACATTTTACATGAATGGTTTTTGGCTTCATGTAGAAAGACTGCTGATCTAGACTGCTGCTCTACTGATGCCTTGCCTTGCTGTTTGGATGAGCCTGTCTTCTTGTGTTTCTGTTCTGCGCTGAGTCAGTGTTATCTGTTTAATTTGAAAACTTGTTTTTATTCTGTTTATGAATTATTCACTGGGATAATTCAGGACAGGCAGGTTGTTATCAGAGAGGTGAAGTATCATTCCACTGATCCTTTGTCTCAGAATGTAAATAGAATAGTGATGATGCAAATTCAGCAGAGGAAGGAAAATATCTATTCTACATTGTTCAATATTTTTTGAATGATAGATTATCATGAAGTGTACTGATGCGTTTAAATACATAGATGTGTTATCTAGATGTATTTTAATACAAGATTAGGGTCTATTTTTGCGTTTGTTTAAAATATTTGTATTAATCTCATGCATGTGTCATCATCATGGTAGAATATAATATTTACCTTTATGATGTTATAGAAGATATGTATTGATGTCCTTGTCCGTGTCATTGCATTTGTTTTGCACGCTCCAATGAGACAGTATGTTAATGTAACATTCAACTTATACATTTTGTTGCAAATACAGATACAAGTAAGATTGTCCTCTTCTTCTGAAGTACTGTAGACATGGAATAGATTCATTGCCAGCGGCATGCCTATCACTCACATGAATGTTATTTTTCCTTGTTTCCTATTTATTTGTCATCACCTGTCATCATTAGGCTATATTCAGCATCAATTACTTAGATTTTTCCCTTCACAGGAACATAACCTCTTTTAATCCCAGTCTGTAGAGGAGTTTGTTTTAACCAGATAATGAGGGAAGGGAGTATGAAGGGAGACAAGTTGATAATCATTTATTATCTTTTATCATCAGGATATATTTTTGTCTTTGCGATTCTCTTTCCCCTTTTCCCACAACCGACCGTACCACAGAATAAAATAGAAAAGCATTCCTGCGGTGAAGAGGAAATATCCGTCTGGGAAATTTGAGAACTGATTGGTTCTAGTGTGCTGTAAGTGGGAGGATTTTTTTTTTTGTAACAGGAAGTGATTTTCAGTGTTCAGTGAGCCTTTTGTTGAGAAGGTCTCTGTTCAGATCTGTGAGTCATGCTTCTGCTTTGAGCCGGTAGGCAACAGTGAGAGGAGAGCAGCAGCGCTATATAACTATATCCTCCTCTACCACGTCCATCTCTCTCTCTGCATTCTGGAAGCTTCTGGAACCTTTTTTTCACCTTTCCTCCATGTTCTATTTCCATGGATTGTGTTCTTCTTTTCTGTTTATTTTCTACCAACGGATTGGATCATCGCGGCGTTGGATTTTCCTAACAGCAACCTCAGCCTCAGCATCAATAACAGCAGTAGCAGCAGCACTAACCCAGCTCTCTAACTTCCTCAGCAGCAGAGAAAATTCTAGTCAACCATCGTACAGGGCCTGCTGGGGTTACTATAAGGCATTTGCTATGTTTAAGGAGAGAAGGATAATTTACTTGGCGGCGTTACATCTGCCGGTGCGTTTGTAAGGCAGAGGAGGGGGGAATGCTTCACCGTACCAAATACAACAGATTCAGGAATGAGTCGGTGACGTCCGTCGATGATCTACACGGCCTCACCATGAACCCCAAGGTCTCGGCAGCCCCTGCGTCCTCCGCCGAGCCCCCGTACACCCCTCCTGCAGCGCCATCCGAGGGCGGCGTGAACCACCACCACCACCCCGCTGCCGACCCCTCAGACGATGGAGCCACCACCCTGTGCACCCTCATCAACAAGGTGTCCAACCTGAAATTCACCAACTCAGGCTCCAGCCTGCTGGGTATCAAGAGCCTCCCCTCCCACGTCAAGGACCTGACCCTCTCCAAGCTGCAAGGTGCTGGAGGCTCCGGTGGTGGATCAAGCGGTGGCTCCAGCTGCATTGGTAGCGGCTCTGGCTCCAGTGTGTCGTTGGCAGCCTCCGGTGGTGGTAACGGTGGTGGCAGTGGCGGTAACGGCTCCTCCTGTGGCTCAGCCTCCAGCATCTCCCACCACCACCACCCCCCCTGCTCCCACTCCCACTCCTCCCAGCAAGAGCCAGGCACCATGAGCAACGCAGGGGGAAAGAAGGGCAGCAGGTTGGGGCTGGAAGAGAGGGAGGCTGGGCAGAGACAGGGACATGGAGGGGAGGACTGGGGACCTAGTGGAGGAGGAGGAGGTGGAGGTGGAGGAGGAGGAGGTAACAGTGGACTGGTGAATAAACCCTGTTCCAGAGGATGGCTGCATTCCAGTGAGAAGATCTCTGGACCCGGAGTGACGTACATTGTAAAGGTTGGTGTTGATTCTTGGTTTTCCTCTCTCTCTCTCTCTCTCTCTCTCTCTCTCTCTCTCTCTCTCTCTCTCTCTCTCTCTCTCTCTCTCTCTCCCTTCATCCGTCCATTTTTTTTCCTTTTTCTCTCTCCTCTCCCCCATTCTCTCTTTTCCCTCAATGACTGAAAAGAAGAAAATGTACGGTAGCCTAACCGCCAGATCGTGATCATCATCTTGCCCTAGTGTGGGCGTAGATAGAAACAGCAGGGATTATTGTGAAGAGAAAGACCAGCAAATAATCATTGAATAATTCAGACAAACAGAGAAGGTCATCATTGATAAAATCAGAGAAAACCCTTTGATGCCATAACAAAAGGCCATCTAGCATTCCTCCACCGTCCGAATGCTTTTATGTTTATGATCGTCTTCATCCTTTCATTTTTATATTTTCTTTTCCTTTCCTCCTTTTATGCCTTTATATGTTTTGGCGCAGGTTAGGTTACAACATGTTTGCCTGTACTGTATATGTACTGAATATGTACTGTATATGTACTGTACTGTATATGTATTGTATATGTATATGTACTGTATATGTACTGTACTGTATATGTATTGTATATGTACTGTACTGTATATGTATTGTATATGTATATGTACTGTATATGTACTGTACTGTATATGTATTGTACAGTTGAAGTCGGAAGTTTACATACACTTAGGTTGGAGTCATTTAAACTTGTTTTTCAACCATTCCTCAAATTTCTTGTTAACAAACTATAGATTTGGCAAGTTGGTTAGGACATCTACTTTATGCATGACACAAGTAATTTTTCCAACAATTGTTTACAGACAGATTATTTCACATATAATTCACTATCACAATTCCAGTGAGTCAGAAGTTTACATACACTAAGTTGACTGTGTCTTTAAACAGCATGGAAAATTCAAAAAAATGATGTCATGGCTTTAGAAGATTCTGATAGGCTAATTGATATAATTGGAGTCAATTGGAGGTGTACCTGTCAATGTATTTCAAGGCCTACCTTCAAACTCATCGCCTCTTTGCTTGACATCATGGGAAGAAAAAAAAAATCTGCCAAAACCTCAGAAAAAACATTGTAGACCTCCACAAGTCTGGTTCATCCTTGGGAGCAATTTCCAAGTGCCTGAAGGTACCACGTTCATCTGTACAAACAATAGTACACAAGTATAAACACCATGGGACCATGCAGCCGTCATACCGCTCAGGAAAGAGATGCATTCTGTCTCCTAGAGATGAACGTACCTTGATGCGAAAAGTGCAAATTAATCCCAGAACAACAGAAAGGACCTTGTGAGATGCTGGAGGAAACAGGTACAAAAGTATCTATATCCACAGTAAAACGCGTCCTATATCGACATAACCTGAAAGGCCGCTCAGCAAGGAAGAAGCCACTGCTCCAAAACCTCCATAAAAAAGCCAGACTACGGTTTGCAACTGCACATGGGGACAAAGATTGTACTTTTTGGAGAAATGTCCTCTGGTCTGATGAAACAAAAATAGAACTGCTTGGCCATAATGACCATCGTTATGTTTGGAGGAAAAAGGGGGAAGCTTGCAAGCCGAAGAACACCATCCCAACCATGAAGCACGTGGGTGGCAGCATCATGTTGTGGTGGTGCTTTGCTGCAGGAGGGATTGGTGCAATTCACAAAATAGATGGCATCATGAGGCAGGAAAATTATGTGGATATATTGATGCAACATCTCAAGACATCAGTCAGGAAGTTCAAGCTTGGTCGCAAATGGGTCTTCCAAATGGACAATGACCCCAAGCATACTTCCAAAGTTGTGGCAAAATGGCTTAAGGACAACAAAGTCAAGGTATTGGAGTGGCCATCACAAAGCCCTGACCTCAATCCTATAGAAAATTTGTCTCAGATCTGAAAAAGCGTGTGCGAGCAAGGAGGCCTACAAACCTGACTCAGTTACACCAGCTCTGTCAGGAGGAATGGGCCAAAATTCACCCAGGCTTCTCGAAAAATTTGACCCAAGTTAATCAATTTAAAGGCAATGCTACCAAATACTAATTGAGTGTATGTAAACTTCTGACCCACTGGGAATGTGATTAAAGAAATAAAAGCTGAAATAAATAATTCTCTCTACTATTATTCTGACATTTCACATTCTTAAAATAAATTGGTGATGCTAACTGACCTAAGACAGGAAATTTTACTAGGATTAAATGTCAGGAATTGTGAAAAACTGAGTTTAAATATATTTGGCTAAGGTGTATGTAAACTTCCGACTTCAACTGTATATGTATATCTACTGCACTGTATATGTACTGTATTGTATATGTAATGTATATGTACTGTATATGTACTGTATTGTACTGTGTATGTACTGTGCTGTGTATGTACTGTACTGTACATGTACTGTATATGTATATGTACTGTATATGTACTGTATATGTACTGTACTGTATATGTGGAGACTGAATACTGCTGTGGCTCTAGCTAGTGATACAAGGAAGAGAATCAGACAGGCAGCAAAATGCTTGTCCTCACCTACTGTTCTCAGACCATATCAGTGTACCTGCACAAGTGTATTCAGTCACCAAGAATTTACACCGTTTAGGCAATACAGATTTGCACAAAGTTTAACCAAATGTAGGCTATCGTTGTTGTAAGTAACAGATTATGAAAATGAATGGAGGAAATATGAATGAAGAGGACCTGTACAAGGTGTGGTTGGAACAACCAAAACCCACAACAGAATCTGCAGATTCTGTCCAATACAAAAATTAGCAATGCTGATCCCTGGGAGCCTATATAGCACTTTATCCTGTACATTGAATGAATACATATCTGCTCATTTCTATGTTTGAATTTATTTTGAGAAATGCAGCGTAACAGTTTGTCAGGTGAAAGAACACGAAGCAAACACATAATGTATGATCAGAATTTCATAGAGTCTGACATATCTGAATCAGGCATGTTTATGTCCAATGACACATTTCCTGTCCGGGTGTTAGTCCATTAACAAATAGGCAGCAGTGGGGTTAGAGTGAGTTAGTTTGACCGACACACACAGCCAGTTGAATCAATACATTGAAAGTGTCCACAGAGGGGAAAGGGGAAATAGGTCTCTCTCATCTCCCCCATGCACTTTTCCCCCCGGTCTTAATGCGTTCCAAATGGAACCCTATTCCCTATATAGTGCACTACTTTTGACCGGAGCCCTAGCACTATGTAGGGGATAGGGTGCAATTTGGGATGCTGTGCCTGTTTATTGAGTTATTGGTGCTATTCTGCTCTTGGGCCTTTTAATGAATGTCATGTGGTCGTGGTTACACACCATGCTCCATTAGCTTAACAGAGCAGTGGCTAGACATAGTCGTGTTGCCGTGGTGAACATTCTAGACATGGAAGTCTATTTTAACGCTACACTAGTAGATCATTTGCTCATGTCTGTTGATAGTGTGTTCTATTATGATGCTATATGGTGTCTTTCATGTGTATTGTCACTGACACATAGGTTATGCTAACCGTGTTCTGGACGCAACGAGGAAATATTTATTGTGATATACTGGTACACTCTGTGTGACCAGTTTAGTTTGGTTGATAATGTGTAATAACAATGAAAAATATATATTGTATTAGAAATTGCACTTTGAATTCAGTTTACGAGCAACTGAACCCAGTAATCCTTTAACACGCTGTTCTCCATACTTCTCGGAAACCATAGCAATCCTCCTTGTGTCTCTCCCTGGCCAAGTTAGTGTTTGATTCTTGACTGAAGGTGTAGCTACATATTAAATGCAATTTCCGTAGCTTACAACACAGTGAATAGGCTATTCATATAAAGCTACAGGTGTGGTCTAGTGAGAATAGCCAGTAGGTTAGCCATGTAGGTTGGGCTATAATATACCAGATATGCCTTGATTGGTAAATAGTGTGGGACGTTGAATTTTTGTTATTCTTGCTAAAATGTTCTGATTACATTTGCTACCGTGTCTCTGATGAGTTCAATAGTTGTTTGGTATTACAGTCTTTCTCTTTCTGTTGATACTTTACCTACAACATGCAATGATGGTTCAGTGTCAGATTAGATTAAAATAGGATTTACCTCTCTGCACCTGCCTTTGTTTCTGTTATGTATAATAAATGCGGTACTTTGATAAACAGTGATGTGTACATTGGAAATGCACTGTATAAAATGGGGCCTTTGGTTGAAATATTGTAGGCCCATTGCATTGTGAGCTATATTTATAACTATTTATATGTCCTGGCTAGCAATATATTATTTAGACTATATTTTAGAGTTCTCCCCTCTCCACTCATCTCTCTCTCTCCACTCATCTCTCTCTCCACTCATCTCTCTCTCTCTCCACTCATCTCTCTCTCTCCACTCATCTCTCTCTCTCCACTCATCTCTCTCCACTCATCTCTCTCTCTCTCTCTCTCTCTCTCTCTCTCTCTCTCTCTCTCTCTCCACTCATCTCTCCCTCTCTCCACTCATCTCTCTCTCTCCACTCATCTCTCTCTCTCTCCACTCATCTCTCTCTCTCCACTCATCTCTCTCTCTCTCCACTCATCTCTCTCTCTCCACTCATCTCTCTCTCTCCACTCATCTCTCTCTCTCCACTCATCTCTCTCTCTCTCCACTCATCTCTCTCTCTCCACTCATCTCTCTCTCTCCACTCATCTCTCTCTCTCCACTCATCTCTCTCTCTCCACTGCCTGAAGTAAGTTGGACTTTGTTCCCTTTCACTCTCTCCATGATTCAAAAAACATGGTTTGTAATTTACCGGCATTGTTATTTACCGGCAAAACATGGCATCTAAACAGTATAGCAACACTGCAGGTCCCGTAGCCTTTAACCACTCCTTCACGACCCTCTACTGTTGATTTACCTTCCACCACCTTTATATGGTCCTGCATTGTGGTTACAAAACCTCACACATTGATAGACACCTCACTTGATCAACTGTGGGTATTCACTTTGGGTACTGTGAAAGCAAAAACATGTACTTTCAGTGCAAATCGATAAATACAGTTCTGTTTCTATTCTATTCAATTCCAGCTCTAAATATCATAGTTTCTGTGCACGTAATATATCCATAGCATTCTGTCTCACCTTTGACCAAAAGGCTACAGAGGTTAACCAACCAGCCAGGAAACACACTGCACTGTGCATGATTATTATTAAGTGTTTTCATTCATTTCCTCCTTTTGCCCTGTTTTGTTTAGAGCCACTTCTTTATGAGTCTGTCTGAGTGAAGATGAGGAGAGAAACTCCATCTCGCTCTTTTTTTTATTCTAGGGACAAAATGTTCCCTGCCAGTGGCATTAGCCAGCTAGAAGAGAGGAGGGTATGTGGGTGGATGTTATACTGCATGGGATTGGAAGACAATTACATTCATTGGATCATACTGCACTAACAGGTGTCTCTCCGTGAGAGGAAATTAGTCCCCTGGATAGTGTAGGTCACTGTGCTTACATACACTAACCTTCCCTGGCCTGCTCTTATAGCTCAGACAGACACTAACCTGGCCTGCTGTTATAGCTCAGACAGACACTAACCTGGCCTGGCCTGCTGCTATAGCTCAGTCAGACACTATCCTGGCCTGCTGCTATAGCTCAGACAGACACTAACCTGGCCTGCTGCTATAGCTCAGACAGACACTAACCTGCCCTGGCCTGCTGCTATAACTCAGACAGACACCAACCTGGCCTGCTGCTATAGCTCAGACAGACACTAACCTGGCCTGCTGTTATAGCTCAGACAGACACTAACTTGGCCCTGGCCTGCTGCTATAGCTCATACAGACACTAACCTGTCCTGGCCTGCTGCTATAGCTCAGACAGACAATAAACTGGCCTGCTGCTATAGCTCAGACAGACACTATCCTGGCCTGCTGCTATAGCGCAGACAGACACTAACCTCGCCTGCAGCTTTAGGTCAGACAGACACCAACCTGCCCTGTCCTGCAGGTATAGCTCAAACAGACACTATCCTGGCCTGCTGCTATAGCTCAGACAGAAACTAACCTCCCCTGGCCTGCTGCTATAGCTCAGACAGACACTAACCTTCCCTGGCCTGCTGCTATAGCTCAGATAGACACTAACCTGGCCTGGACTGCTCCTGTAGCTCAGACAGACACTATCCTGGCCTGCTGCTATAGCTCAGACAGACAATAACCTGGTCTGCTGCTATAGCTCAGACAGACATCAACCTGCCCTGGCCTGCAGCTGTAGCTCAGACAGACACTAACCTGGCCTGCTGTTATTGCTCAGACAGACAATAACCTGGCCTGCTGCTATAGCTCAGACAGACACCAACCTGGCCTGCTGCTATAGCTCAGACAGACACCAACCTGCCCAGGCCTGCTGCTATAGCTCAGACAGACACCAACCTGCCCTGTCCTGCTGCTATAGCTCAGACAGACACTAACCTGTCCTGGCCTGCTGCTATAGTTCAGACAGACAATAAACTGGCCTGCTGCTATAGCTCAGACAAACACCAACCAGCCCTGGCCTGCTCATATTGCTCAGACAGACATTAACCTTCGTTGGCCTGCTGCTAGAGCTCCGACAAACACCAACATTCCCTGGCCTGCTGCTATAGCACAGACAGACACTATCCTGGCCTGCTGCTATAGCTCAGACAGACACTAACCAGCCCTGGCCTGCTGCTATAGCTCAGACAGACACCAACCTGGCCTGGCCTGCTGCTATAGCTCAGACAGACACTAACCTGCCCATGCCTGCTGCTATTGCTCAGACAGACACTAACCTTCCCTGGCCTGCCGCTATAGCTCAGACAGACACTAAACTGGCCTGGCCTGCTGCTATAGCTCAGACAGACAGCAACCTTCCTGGCCTGCTGCTTTAGCTCAGACAGACACTCACCTTCCCTGGCCTGCCACTATAGCTCAGACAGACACTAAACTGGCCTGGCCTGCTGCTATAGCTCAGACAGACAGCAACCTTCCTGGGTTTCTGCTATAGCTCAGACAGAGACCAACCTTCCCTGGCCTGCCATTATAGCTCAGAAAGACACTTCCCTGGCCTGCTGTTATAGCTCAAAGAGACACTTTCCTGGCCTGTTCATATAGCTCAGACAGACACCAACTTTCCCTGGCCTGCTGCTATAGCTGAGACAGACACTAACCTGGCCTGGCCTGCTCATATAGCTCAGACAGACACTAACCTGGCCTGGCCTGCTGCTATAGCTCAGACAGACACTAACCTGGCCTGGCCTGCTGCTATAGCTCAGACAGACACTAACCTGGCCTGCTGCTATAGCTCAGACAGACACTAACCTGGCATGCTCCTATAGCTCAGACAGACACTAACCTGGCCTGGCCTGCTGCTATAGCTCAGACAGACACTAACCTGGCCTGGTCTGCTCCTATAGCTCAGACAGACACTAACCTGGCCTGCTCCTATAGCTCAGACAGACACTAACCTGGCCTGCTCCTATAGCTCAGACAGACACTAACCTGGCCTGCTCCTATAGCTCAGACAGACACAAACCTGGCCTGCTGCTATAGCTCGGACAGACAAAAACCTGGCCTGGCCTGCTGCTATAGCTCAGAGAGACACTATCCTGGCCTGGCCTGCTGCTATAGCTCAGACAGACACTAACCTGGCCTGGCCTGCTCCTATAGCTCAGACAGACACTAACCTGGCCTGCTGCTATAGCTCAGACAGACAATAACCTGGCCTGGCCTGCTGCTATAGCTCAGACAGACACTATCCTGGCCTGGCCTGCTGCTATAGCTCAGACAGACACTAACCTGGCCTGGCCTGCTGCTATAGCTCAGACAGACAATAACTTGGCCTGGCCTGCTGCTATAGCTCAGACAGACCCTAACCTGGCCTGCTGCTATAGCGCAGACAGACACTAACCTTCCCTGGCCTGCTGCTATAGCTCAGACAGACAGTAACCTGGCCTGCTGCTATAGCGCAGACAGACACTAACCTTCCCTGGCCTCCTGTTATAGCTCAGACAGACACTAACCTGGCCTGCTGTTATTGTTCAGACAGACACTAACCGGCCTGCTGCTATTGCTCAGATAGACACTAACCTGGCCTGTTGCTATAGCTCAGACAGACACTAACCTGGCCTGCTCCTATAGCTCAGACAGACACTAACCTACCCTGGCCTGCTGCTATAGCTCAGACAGACACTAACCGGCCTGCTGTTATTACTCAGACAGACACTAACCTGGCCTGCTCCTGTAGCTCAGACAGACACTATCCTGGCCTGCTGCTATAGCTCAGACAGACACTAACCTGGCCTGCTGCTATAGCTCAGACAGACACCAACCTGCCCTGTCCTGCTCCTGTAGCTCAGACAGACACTATCCTGGCCTGCTGCTATAGCTCAGACAGACACTAACATGGCCTGGCCTGCTGCTATAGCTCAGACAGACACTAACATGGCCTGGCCTGCTGCTATAGCGCAGACAGACACTGACCTGGCCTGCAGCTTTAGGTCAGAGAGACACCAACCTGCCCTGTCCTGCAGGTATAGCTCAAACAGACACTATCCTGGCCTGCTGCTATAGCTCAGACAGACACTAACCCTCCCTGGCCTGCTGCTATAGCTCAGACAGACACTAACTTGGCCCTGGCCTGCTGCTATAGCTCAGACAGACACTATCCTGGCCTGCTGCTATAGCTCAGACAGACACTAACCTGTCCTGCTGCTATAGCTCAGACAGACACTAACCTGGCCTGGCCTGCTCCTATAGCTCAGACAGACACTAACCTTCCCTGACCTGCTTTTTATTGCTCAGACAGACACTAACCTTTACTGGCCTGCTGCTATAGCTCAGACAGACACTAACCTGGCCTGCTGCTATAGCTCAGAGACAAAAACCTGGCCTGCTGCTATAGCTCAGACAAACTCTAACCTTCCCTGGCCTGCTGCTATAGCTCAGACAGACACTAACCTGCCTTGGCCTGCAGCTATAGCTCAGACAGACACTAACCTGGCCTGCTGTTTTTGCTCAGACAGACACTAATCTGGCCTGCTTCTATAGCTCAGACAGACACTAATCTGGCCTGCTGCTATTGCTTAGACAGACACTAACCTGGCCTGCTGCTATAGCTCAGACAGACACTAACCTGGCCTGCTGTTTTTGCTCAGACAGACACTAATCTGGCCTGCTTCTATAGCTCAGGCAGACACTAATCTGGCCTGCTTCTATAGCTCAGACAGACATTAACCTGGCCTGGACTGCTCCTGTTGCTCAGACAGACACTAACCTGGCCTGCTGCTATAGCTCAGACAGACACTAACCTGGCCTGCTGCTATAGCTCAGACAGACACTAACCTGGCCTGGACTGCTCCTGTTGCTCAGACAGACACTAACCTGGCCTGCTGTTATTGCTCAGACAGACACTAACCTTCCCTGGCCTGCTGCTATAGCTCAGACAGACACTAACCTGGCCTGCTGCTATAGCTCAGACAGACACTAACCTGGCCTCGCCTGTTGCTAAAGCTCAGACAGACACTATCCTTCCCTGGCCTGCTGCTATAGCTCAGAAAGACACTAACCTGCCCTGGCCTGATACTATAGCTCAGACAGACACTAACCTGGCCTGCTGCCATAGCTCAGACAGACACTAACCCTCCCAGGCCTGCTGCTATAGCTCAGACTGACACTAACATGCCCTGTCCTGCTGCTATAGCTCAGACAGGCACTTTCCTTCCCTGGCCTGCTGCTATTGCTCAGACTTACACTAACCTGGCCTAATGCTAAATCTCAGACTGACACTAACCTGATCTGGCCTGCTGCTAAAGCTCAGACAGACACTAACCTGGCCTGCTGCTATTTCTCAAAGAGACACTAACCTGGCCTGCTGCTATAGCTCAGACAGACACTAACCTGGCCTGCTGCTATAGCTCAGACAGACACTAACCTACCCTGGCCTTCTGCTATAGCTCAGACAGACACTAACCTACCCTGGCCTGCTGCTATAGCTCAGACAGGCACTTTCCCTCCCTGGCCTGCTGCTATAGCTCAGACAGACACTAACCTTCCCTGGCCTGCTGCTATTGCTCAGACTGACACTAACCTGCCCTGGCCTGCTGCTATAGCTCAGACAGGCACTTTCCTCCCTGGCCTGCTGCTATAGCTCAGACTTACACTAACCTGGCCTAATGCTATATCTCAGACATACACTAACCTTCTCTGGCCTGCTGCTATAGCTCAGACAGACACTAACCTGGCCTGCTGCTTTATCTCAGACAGACACTAACCTGGCCTGCTGCTATTTCTCAAACAGACACTAACTTGGCCTGCTGCTATAGCTAAGACAGACACTAACCTGCACTGGCCTGCTGCTACAGCTCAAACAGACACAAACCTGGCCTCGCCTGTTGCTAAAGCTCAGACAGACACTATCCTTCCCTGGCCTGCTGCTATAGCTCAGACAGACACTAACCTTACCTGGCCTGGCCTGTTGCTAAAGCTCAGACAGACACTAACCTGGTCTGCTGCTATAGCTCAGACAGACACTAACCTTACCTGGCCTGGCCTGTTGCTAAAGCTCAGACAGACACTAACCTGGCCTGCTGCTATAGCTCAGACAAACACTAACCTGACCTACTGCTATAGCTCAGACAGACACTAACCTTCCCTGGCCTGCTGCTATAGCTCAGACTGACACTAACCTGACCTACTGCTATAGCTCAGACAGACACTAACCTTCCCTGGCCTGCTGCTATAGCTCAGACAGACACTAACCAGCCCTGGCCTGCTGCTATAGCTCAGACAGACACTAACCTTCCCTGGCCTGCTGCTATCATTCAGACAGACACTAACCTTCCCTGGCCTGCTGCTATAGCTCAGACAGACACTAACCTTCCCTGGCCTACTGCTATCATTCAGACAGACACTAACCTGCCCTGGCTTGTTGCTATAGCTCAGACAGACACTAACCTGGCCTGCTGCTATAGCTCAGACAGACACTAACTCTCCATAGCCTACTGCTATAGCTCAGACAGACACAAACCGGGTCCTGGCCTGCTCATATAGCTCAGACAGACACTAACCTGGCCTACTGCTATAGCTCAGACAGACACTAACCTTCCCTGGCCTGCTGCTATAGCTCAGACAGACACTAACCTTCCCTGGCCTGCTGCTATCATTCAGACAGACACTAACCTGCCCTGGCTTGTTGCTATAGCTTTGACAGACACTAACCTGTCCTGCTGCTATAGCTCAGACAGACACTAAACTGGCCTGTTGCTGTAGCTCAGACAGACACTAACCTGCCCTGTCCTGCTCTTATAGCTCAGACAGACACTAACCTGGCCTGCTGCTATAGCTCAGACAGAACACTAACTTTCCATGGCCTACTGCTATAGCTCAGACAGACACAAACCGGGTCCTGGCCTGCTCATATAGCTCAGACAGACACTAACCTGCGCTGGCCTGCTGCTATAGCTCAGACAGACACTAACCCAGCCTTCTGCTTTACCTCAGACAGATACTAACCTGCCCTGGCCTGTTGCTTTAGCTCAGACAGACACTAACCTGGCCTGGCCTGCTGTTATAACTCAGACAGACACTAACCTGCCCTGCTGCTACAGCTCAAACAGACTTTAACCAGGCCTGCTGCTATAGCTCAGACAGACACTACCCTGACCTCGCCTGCTGCTATAGCTCAGAAAGTGTCACGCCCTGACCTTAGAGATGTTTTTTTCCCTCTATTTTGGTTAGGTCAGGGTGTGATGTGGGGTGGGCAATCTAGTTTTTCTTTTTCTTTGTTTTAGCTGAGTGTGGTTTCCAATTAGAGGCAGCTGTCCATCGTTGTCTCTGATTGGGAACCATACTTTTTTTCCCCCTCCTTGAGTTGTGGGATCTTGTTTTTGTGCAGCTGCCTTTGAGCAGCCCCAGAGCGTCACGGTTCTTTCTGTTTTACCTGTTTATTGTTTTGTTCGGTTTTTCTAAAATAAAGTATGTGGAATTACCGGCACGCTGCGCCTTGGCTTATATATGACAGGGAGTTCGAAGATAGCGAACGTGACAGAAGATCCCACCACCAGAAAGCCAAGCAGCGTGCGCTTGCTGGGAAGACGAGCTGGACCGGGGAGAACCAACATCAAGGGAAGCACGAGAGGCATCCCCAAAAATATTTGTTTTGCACACGGGGAGTTTGGCAGAGTCAGGGTGGAGACCTGAGCCAACTCCCCGTGCTTACCGTGGGGTGCGAGTGACGAGGCAAGCACTGTGTTATGTGGTGATGCGCACTGTGTCGCCAGTGTGCACTCACAGGCCGGTGCAATCTGTGCCCGCGCCCTGCAGTGGTCGAGCTGGGTTGAGCATCCAACAAAGACGGGTTGTGCCAGCCATATGCTCCAGACCTCCAGTGCGCCTCCACGGCCCAGTATATCCTGCGCCAGTTCTGCGCACTGTGTCGCCAGTGCGCCTGCACAGCCCAGTTCGTCCTGTGCCAGCGCTCTGCCTTTGCCGGGCTAAAGCAAACATCCAGCCAGGACGGGTTGTGCCAGCCCTGAGCTCCAGACCTCCAGTGCGCCTCCACGGCCCAGTATACCCTGTGCCAGCTCTGCGCACCCGGTCTCCAGTGCGTCTCCCCAGTCCGGTGAGACCTGTTCCAGCTCCACGAAAGAAGCCTCCAGTGATGATCTACGGCACGAAGCCTCCAGTAATAATCCATGGCCCGGAGCCTGTAGGGATGATCCATGGCACGAAGCCTCCAGTGATGATCCATGGCCGGGAGCCTGTAGGGATGATCCATGGCACGAAGCCTCCAGTGATAATCCATGGCCCGGAGCCTCCAGTGATAATCCATGGCACGAAGCCTCCAGTGCTGATCCATGGCAAGAAGCCTCCAGTGATGATCCATGGCACGGAACCAGTAGCGATGATCCATGGCACAGAGCCTACAGCGAAGTCCCCCGGTCCGGAGCACCCAGCGACGTCCCCCGGTCCGGAGCCCCCAGCGGCGGTCGACGGTTCGGAGTCTTCAGTGGCGGTCGGCGGTTCAGAGCCTCCGGCGATGATCCACGGTCTGGTTCCTCCGGCAACACAGAAGTGGGGGGATCAGCGGGCGGTGTGGGGGCTACGCCCCGAACCAGAGCCGCAGCCAAGAATAGATTCCCACCCGGACCCTCCCCTATAGGTTCAGGTTTGCGGCCGGGAGTCCGCACCTTTGGGGGGGGTACTGTCACGCCCTGACCTTAGAGACTTTTATTTTTGTCTAGTTTGGTTAGGTCAGAGTGTGATGTGGGGTGGGCAATCTAGTTTTTCTATTTCTTTGTTTTGGCTGAGTGTGGTTTCCAATCAGAGGCAGCTGTCCATCGTTGTCTCTGATTGGGAACCACACTTAGAATTACCGGCACGCTGCGCCTTGGCTTATATATGACAGGGAGTTCGAAGATAGGGAACATGACAGAAAGACACTAACCAGCCCAGGCCTGCTGCTATAGCTCAGATAGACACCAACCTTCCCTGGCCTGATGCTATATCTCAGACAGACACTAACCTGGCCTGGCCTGCTGCTATAGCTCAGACAGACACTAACCTGGCCTGCTGCTATAGCTCAGACAGACACTAACCTGGCCTGCTGCTATAGCTCAGACAGACACTAACCTGCATTGGCCTGCTGCTATTGCTCAGACAGACACTAACCTGGCCTGCTGCTATAGCTCAGACAGACACTAACCTGGCCTGTTTCTATAGCTCAGACAGACACTAACCTGGCCTGCTGCTGTAGCTCAGACAGACACTAACCTGGCCTGCTGCTATATCTCAGACACACACTAACCTGTCCTGCTGCTATAACTCAGACAGACACTAACCTGGCCTGTTTCTATAGCTCAGACAGACACTAACCTGGCCTGTTTCTATAGCTCAGACAGACACTAACCTGGCCTGTTTCTATAGCTCAGACAGACACTAACCTGGCCTGCTGCTATAGCTCAGACAGACACTAACCTACCCTGGCCTGCTGCTATAGCTCAGACAGACACTAACCTGGCCTGCTGCTATAACTCAGACAGATACTAACCTGCCCTGGCCTGCTGCTATAGCTCAGACAGACACTAACCTGGCCTGCTGCTATAGCTCAGACATACACTAACCTGGCATACTTTTATAGCTTAGACAGACACTAACCTGGCCTGCTGCTATAGCTCAGACAGACACTAACCTGGCCTGTTTCTATAGCTCAGACAGACACTAACCTGGCCTGCTGCTATAGCTCAGACAGACACTAACCTGGCCTGCTGCTATAGCTCAGACAGACACTAACCTGGCCTGCTGCTATTGCTCAGACAGACACTAACCTTCCCTGGCCTGCTGCTATTGCTCAGACAGACACTAACCTTCCCTGGCCTGCTACTATAGCTCAGACAGACACTAACCTGCCCTGGCCTGTTGCTATAGCTTAGACAGACACTAACCTGGCCTGCTGCTATAGCTCAGACAGACACTAACCTTCCCTGGCCTGCTGCTATAGCTCAGACAGACACTAACATGGCCTGCTGCTATAGCTCAGACAGACACTAACCTGGCCTGCTGCTATAGCTCAGACAGACACTAACCTGACCTGCTGCTATAGCTCAGACAGACAGTAACCTGGCCTGCTGCTATAGCTCAGACAGACACTAACCTTCCCTGGCCTGCTGCTATAGCTCAGACAGACACTAACCTGGCCTGCTGCTATTGCTCAGACAGACACTAACCTGGCCTGCTGCTATTGCTCAGACAGACACTAACCTGGCCTGCTGCTATTGCTCAGACAGACACTAACCTGGCCTGCTGCTATTGCTCAGACAGACACTAACCTGGCCTGCTGCTATAGCTCAGATAGACACTAACCTGGCCTGCTGCTATTGCTCAGACAGACACTAACCTTCCCTGCTGCTATAGCTCAGACAGACACTAACCTTCCCTGCTGCTATAGCTCAGACAGACACTAACCTTCCCTGCTGCTATTGCTCAGACAGACACTAACCTGGCCTGCTGCTATAGCTCAGACAGACACTAACCTGGCCTGCTGCTATAGCTCAGACAGACATTAACCTGGCCTGCTGCTATTGCTCAGACAGACACTTACCTGGCCTGCTGTTGTAGCTCAGACAGACACTAACCTGGCCTGCTGCTATAGCTCAGACAGACACTAACCTGGCCTGCTGCTATAGCTCAGACAGACACTAACCTGGCCTGGCCTGCTGCTATACTGTAGCTCTGCTGTTGTAGCTGGTGCTGGATTCACAACTAGTCTGAGACTGGAGTTCTGATCTAGGATTCGTTTTTCCTTTTAGATCATATGGAATGAGAAATGGATGTATGATGAAGTGTTTCAAAATAATCGTGTGGATCTAGGTTCAGGGCCCTATTCCCCAAACACTTCTTATGCAAAAGAATAAATAAAGAATAAAAATAAGGACTACATAAGATAGTTCTTATGCAATTCCTCAACAAGTTCAATTCCTCAACAATATCTTAAGATTTAATGATTTTCTTATGAACTTCTCAAATATCTTCTCACAAATATTTCATAAGATGTTTGTTGCTAGGCAACCGTTTTAGCTTCCTCTCTAGCTAGCAATGGAAATCATGTTAGCATATTTCTGTTCTAAAACATGTTATTGACTTTAAAATGAATCAATACTGATACTTTTAGATGAAGTTTGTGAATGAATTAAACATGTCCAATTGCTTTCATGAGCTTTTTTCTCACTGCCCTGAGTTTAAGACAAAGGTTTAACTATCTTGGAATTAACATTTCCAATAACTTTATTTTCAAGAATCTAATTTCTTCTTAACTTTTTGCTTAAGGAGAAACATAAGAAATAGTGCAATAACATTTTCAAGAACCTTTTTGAGGAATAGCAACTTTGCTTATCTTTTTTCATAAGTCTATAGTTAAGGAAAAAATGGCAGTTAAGAAGACATTTACATTTACATTTACATTTAAGTCATTTAGCAGACGCTCTTATCCAGAGCGACTTACAAATTGGTGCATTCACCTTATAATATCCAGTGGAACAACCACTTTACAATAGTGCATCTAAATCTTTTAAGGGGGGGTTAGAAGGATTACTTTATCCTATCCCAGGTATTCCTTAAGAAGGTTTTGTGAATCTGGGCCCAGGTCTCCCCTGTCCACATAATGTTATTCATTATGATCTAAAAGGCTAAACTGATCCTAGATCAGCACTCCTACTCTGAGACGCTTTTGTGAATATTTATTTATGAACCTTTGAGATAAAACTATTTTTTCAAGAGAGCCCTGTATACGTTTACAAATAAAACCCAGTACATAAATAAACCACAACAGACCTACATAACCAATACAAATAAAACACACTATAATAAAACAGACTGTAATAAAACACAACAGACCTACATAACCAATACAAATAAAACACACTATAATAAAACACACTATAATAAAACACACTATAATAAAACACACTATAATAAAACACACTATAATAAAACACACTATAATAAAACACACTATAATAAAACACACTATAATTAAACACACTATAATTAAACACACTATAATAAAACACACTATAATAAAACACACTATAATTAAACACACTATAATAAAACACACTATAATTAAACACAACAGACCTACATAACCAATGCAAATAAAACACACTATAATAAAACACACTATAATTAAACACACTATAATAAAACACACTATAATAAAACACACTATAATAAAACACACTATAATAAAACACACTATAATTAAACACACTATAATTAAACACACTATAATAAAACACACTATAATAAAACACACTATAATTAAACACACTATAATAAAACACACTATAATTAAACACACTATAATAAACCACAACAGACCTACATAACCAATGCAAATAAAACACACTATAATTAAACACACTATAATTAAACGCACTATAATGAAACACATAATACACATCATTAAACATATTTAAGAAAAGCAATCGCATTCTGTATTATAAAAGTCTCCAATCAATAATGTTAAATTCCTGAAAGGCACCAGAATATCAAACTGCAAGGAATGCTGTTTATTGTTCCACACATAAGGGACAAAAAAAAACTAGCCAGATTTTCCCAATTCTGTGGAGTCCAAAGGGATCTCCAGAGTTATCCATCCCTGAGAACGAGTTTGGTCATTTGTACGTCAAAAATTAATCAATTAAGTAATGTACAGAGGAAGTTTCTGCAAGACTACTGTGTAAATACATAAGAGAGTGCAGCTCTCTTCTTACAGACAGAGAGGTCCAGTGGTGATTTTAGCATGTAAATCTTGGGTTGTATGCCAGCAAAGACACAACACAACACTAAACAATACATTAATTGCACTATAATGGTGACAAACGGTGCCCCCAAACTGTTAGGGCCTACATAAAGCTGTTCCAACAGCAGAGTCCCAACAGCAGTACCAACACCTTACCACTGCTACACCTGGCTATCAATGGAGCCTTGTCTGGCAGCGAAATAGTTCATTCAGCCTCATTTACTGCCTTTAAAAACATCATAGCTGATATGGCTGACTTGCTTAAACAAATGTGGTTTCTACTGACAATTGAGATGTACAAACTATGGCATAAGGGGACGACAAGCGGATAAGAGGCAATCCGTAATTTCAATTAAGACATTAATGAGCGAGCTAGGACGGACGTAGTGAATATAACTATTTCTTCAACACTTTTGAAATGTAGTCATGGCCAACATTTTTGGGAATGACACAAATATTAATTTTCACAAAGTCTGCTGCCTCAGTTTGCATGATGGCAATTTACATATAGTCCAGAATGTTATGAAGAGTGATCAGATGAATTGCAATTAATTTCAAAGTCCCTCTTTGCCATGCAAATGAACTGAATCCCCCAAAAACATTTCCACTGCATTTCAGCCCTGCTACAAAAGGACCAGCTGACATCATGTCAGTGATTCTCTCGTTAACACAGGTGTGAGTGTTGACGAGGACAAAGGCTGGAGATCACGCTTGCTGACTGAGTTCGAATAACAGACTGGAAGCTTCAAATGGAGGGTGGTGCTTGGAATCATTGTTCTTCCTCTGTCAAACATGGTTACCTGCAAGGAAACATGTGCCGTCATCATTGCTTTGCACAAAAAGGGCTTCACAGGCAAGGATATTGCTGCCAGTAAGATTGCATCTAAATCAACCATTTATCAGATCATCAAGAACTTCGAGGAGAGCGGTTCAATTGTTGTGAAGAAGGCTTCAGGGCGCCCAAGAAAGTCCAGCAAGCGCCAGGACCGTCTCCTAAAGTTGATTCAGCTGCGGGATCTGGGCACCACCAGTACAGAGCTTGCTCAGGAATGGAAGCAGGCATGTGTGAGTGCATCTGCATGCACACTGAGGCGAAGACTTTTGGAGGATGGCCTGGTGTCGGGGCGCGGCCCTCTCCAAGAAAAACATCAGGGACAGACTGATATTCTGCAAAAGGTACAGGGATTGGACTGCTGAGGACTGGGGTAAAGTCATTTTCTCTGATGAATCCTCTTTCCGATTGTTTGGGCCATCCGGAAAAAAGCTTGTCTGGAGAAGACAATGTGAGCGCTACCATCAGTCCTGTGTCATGCCAACAGTAAAGCATCCTGAGACCATTCATGTGTGGGGTTGCTTCTCAGCCAAGGGAGTGGGCTCACTCACAATTTTGCCCAAGAACACAGCCATGAATAAAGAATGGTACCAACACATCCTCCGAGAGCAACTTCTCCCAACCATCCAGGAACAGTTTGGTGACGAACAATGCCTTTTCCAGCATGATGGAGCACCTTGCCATAAGGCAAGTGATAACTAAGTGACTCGGGGAACAAAACATCAATATTTTGGGTCCATGGCCAGGAAACTCCCCAGACCTTAATCCCATTGAGAACTTGTGGTCAATCCTCAAGAGGCGGGTGGACAAACAAAACCCCACAAATTCTGACAAACTCCAAGCATTGATTATGCAAGAATGGGCTGCCATCAGTCAGGATGTGGCCCAGACGTTAATTGACAGCATGCCAGAGAGGATTGCAGAGGTCTTGAAAAAGAAGGGTCAACACTGCAAATATTGACTCTTTGCATCAACTTCATGTAATTGTCAATAAAAGCCTTTGACACTTATGAAATGCTTGTAATTATACTTCAGTATTCCATAGTAACATCTGACAAAAATATCTAAAGTGTCACGTCCTGACCAGTAATAGGGGTTATTGGTTATTGTAGTTTGGTCAGGACGTGGCAGGGGGTATTTGTTTTATGTGGTTCGGGGTTTAATGGGATATGTATTTATGTAAGAGGGGTGTTTGATTTATGTGTTCCGGGGTTTTTGGGTAATGTTCTTGTTTTGTATTTCTATGGTTTTCTATGTTGTGTATTTCGTTGTGTTGGCCTGGTATGGCTCTCAATCAGGAACAGCTGTACATCGTTGTTGCTGATTGAGAGTCATACTTAGGTAGCCCTGTTTCACCTGTCCCTTTGTGGGAAGTTGTTGTTGTACTGCTGTGTGTTAGCATGCAACACTGTTCGTTCGATCGGTTTTTGTTTGTTACGTGTTCTATTAAAGTTAAGATGAGCACTCAACCCGCTGCGCCTTGGTCCATTACGTACGACGGCCGTTACAAAAAGACACTGAAGCAGCAAACTTTGTGGAAATTAATATTTGTGTCATTCTCAAAACTTTTGGCCACGACTGTACAGCGAGAGAATTCCGAACATGGGCTGTTCTTCCAATGTTCTCCCTGTACACCAAGTCAGAACCGTAGGATAAATAAAGGAGGCATATAAGCAGACAATGAAAGCTCTTACAATATTTGATTATTACATTTCTCTAATACAGGGGTACCACCAAGTCAGAACAGTAGGCAAAATTAAAAGGTGATAATAGACCAAATAATTAGGGTGAAGCACATGGGCTACTAACAGCTTACTACACAACATACACTTAGTATTACTTTCTTAGCTACAGTATACATATCTCCCTGGCATATTACATCATTTATGCAGCAGCATACAAAACATTTTTGGACTCACCTCACCTCACCTCACCTTTTTGGATTCACTTGAACAGGAAGGTGGCGCGGCGGTCCTTCGTGGGCAAATTTTGTCGTCAAAGTCTGCCATTCTCTGGATTTATGGTGCTTTCAAGACAACTGGGAACTCGAGAAAAAAAAAGTTGAATCATGATGACAGCAGTGATCTTCAGGTCGTAGCTCTCGAGTTGGGTGAAAGTTAAAAACGTATTTTCACAGTCGTAGCTTGTTTTTCCCAGTTGTCTTGAACTCACTAAAGTCAGATTTTGCAGTTTCGAGTTAAAAGTTGTTTTGAGCGCGGCACAGATCATGCTTCATTGACAGCATAGCCAATGTTGAATGTTTATCATTTTAAACTAGGAAAAGAGACCCTTAATCTTAGACTTGGTACCGCACAGCCACTCCACTGAATAGCAGGCTAATGACTGCTTTGCGATGCTTGCAGTTAGCCACTTATTCCTTCCAAACCACTCATTGTTGAATTTGCGATGTCCAACTTGTTGTGTAATGTTTGTGGCCAATGAGCACCAATACATTTTACCTATAGTTTCTCTTCATAATTTCTCTTCATACGACAAGGATTAAAAAGGATTTGCCAGTAGATTGTCGACTTGATTCATGATGATGACTGCTAGCTAAGATTTTGAAAGTATGATGTTGGACAGTCCAATCAAAGGTACTGTCGATAGAATGTGATTTGACATCATTTTATCTGTGGCCAATGACCTTGAGCCTTCTTGGATGGGCACTTCTAATGTAACTCTATGGCAGCACCCAAAGGGCTTGAATTTTCAAGGTCTACCCTTAGACTTGGCCGTGACGTAGTGTCTCCATGAGTGACAGAAAACTGAACCAATCACGGCGCAATGCTCTGTATTTTCTGCTGACTTGCCCCACCACCACAGAAAGCACTGAGCTAGGCTGAAACACCTGTATTTTGGAGCTGCCTTACTCAAGAAAGCAAAAAAGAGATCATGTTTGTATGGAGGCTTTAACTCAATGATATATATATTTTTACATTGTTTGCAAACTGATATGTGACACGTATTAATGCCAAAATTACATGCAAAGAGGCAAAATATTACATGTTTTGTAAAGAATACAATGATGAGTTCTAAAACATATCGCAGTGATAAAACGTATTAGTGAATGGAATACTGAGGCCAATGGCTTCAAAACAGATGCTGCCGCGTAAATATAAATAATGTCAACATAGTCTATTACAGGGAGAATCTTCCTTCTGTTTTCGGGAACTGAGGCAGGATTTATTTCTATATAAAAAACAATCAAAGATCTCAAGCTTCTTTGTCAAGTTTCAATGTGTGTTTCAAAAGGCAAACTTGTCATCAATCCAGATACCGAAGGATTTATAGTGAGAAACATGCTCAATTTGGGCTCCATTTTGGAGTGCAAAATACGCAAGTCCTCAGGGTCAACGCTACGAGACCGAGAGAACAGCAGAAACCTGGTTTTATTTGCATTTAACACTAATTTAACATCAGTAAGTGATTTTTGGATTGAGTCCAAATCATGCTGAGGGTCACGAATGGCCTGCTGCATTGAAGAGGCACAGGAATAAATAACTGGGTCATCTAGACCCCGGTCCTCTTTCTCAGACTACAATGGGCTGCTTATATTATAAGAGGTAGAATTGCAAATATCCTGGGTGTTAAAGTCACATTGTTTTGACATAATTAAATTCTTCACATCTTAACATTCATCCATTAAATAACTGAATCTCTTCTCTCTCTCTTCTAGTATTTGGGTTGCATTGAAGTCCTTCGGTCGATGAAATCACTGGATTTCAACACGAGATCGCAAATAACAAGGTAAGAGATTCATGTGTTTTGTTGAAGGAAATGGATACTATGTGGGAGCGATTTATTATCCGTTGTGTTATCCATTTGACCCATATCTTACCCATACTTTACCCCTGTTTTACCCAAATGTACCCGTATTTTACCCCCATTTTACTCATGTTTTACCCCAGTTTTGCCCCTGTTTTAATTTGACCCATATCTTACCCATACTTTATCCCAGTTTTACCCCCATTTTATCCCAATTTCACCCCTATTTTATCCCTATTTGACCCCATGTTTTACCCATATTTTACCCATATTTAACCTGTTTTACCCCTATTTGACCAAGACAATGCTTACTTACTTACCTACACTGCATTCGGAAAGTATTCAGACTGACTTTTTCCACTTTTTGGTACGTTACAGCCTTATTCTAAAATGTATTAAATTGTTTTTCCCCCCCTCATCAATATACACACAGTACCCCATAATGACAAAGCAAAAACAGGTTTATAAAAAAGAAAAACTGAAATATCACATTTACATAAGTATTCAGACCCTTTACTCAGTACTCTGTTGAAGCACCTTTGGCAGCGATTACAGCCTCGAGTCTTCTTGGGTATGACGCTACAAGCTTGGCACACCTGTATTTGGAGAGTTTCTCCCATTATTTTCTACAGATCCTCTCAAGCTCTGTCAGGTTGGATGGGGAGCGTCGCTGCACAGCTATTTTCAGGTCTCTTAGAGATTTTTTACATTTACATTTACGTCATTTAGCAGACGCTCTTATCCAGAGCGACTTACAAATTGGTGCATTCACCTTATGATATCCAGATGTTCGAATAGGTTCAAGTCCGGACTCTGGCAGGGCCACTCAAGGACATTCAGAGACTTGTCCCGAAGTCACTCCTGAAAAACATCTCCACAGCATGATGCTGCCACTACCATGCTTTACCATAGGGATGGTGCCAGGTTTCCTCCAGATGTGACACTTGGCACTCAGGCCAAAGAGTTAAATCTTGGTTTCATCAGACCAGAGAATCTTGTTTCTCATGGTCAGAGAGTTCTTTATGTGCCTTTTGTCAAACTCCAAGCAGGCTGTCATGTGCCTTTGACTGAGGAGTGGCTTCCGTCTACCATAAAGGCCTGTTTTTTTCTCTGACATGCACTGTCAACTGTGGGACCTTATATAGACCGGTGTGTGCCTTTACAAATCATGTCCAATCAATTTAATTTACCACAGCTGGACTCCAATCAAGTTGTAGAAACATCTCAAGGATGATCAATGGAAACAGGATGCACCTGAGCTCAATTTGGAGTCTCATAGAAAAGGGTCTGAGTACTTATGTAAATAAGGTATTTCTGTTTTTTATTTGTAATACAAATATTTTTGTAATTTGCTAAAATTTCAAAAAATCTGTTTTCGCTTTGTCATTATGGGGTATTGTGTGTAGATTAATAATTTGTTTTATTTAATCCATTTTACAATCAGGCTGTAACGTAACAAAATGTGGAAAAAGTCAAGGGGTCTGAATACTTTCCGAAGGCACTGCATACTTATCTCTTATACTCACCTAACTGCCCCCATTTATTTAAATTCATCTCCATTGTCCCCAACAAATAGAAACATTAGAAGAAGCCTGTATTTTCTATGGTTGTTTTTTGAATGACAAGGCCATGGCTGCCAGTAGAGCTGTGACTGTGAGAGACGTGAAGCCTGTACTGTGAATATGGCATGTCTGTGTCACGTTCACTTTTCCGCTTGACTTCATGGAGTCAGCTAGCTGGTTTAAACCAGAGTGAAAGCTGTGCTCAGAGCCACTCTTCATTGTGCGCCTAGCATTCTGTCTGGTTTAACCAGCAGCGTTCAAGTCCACTGCAAGGCAAGGACCACATGATATTGTACTATCCATTGACGAGAGGGAGAGAGAGAGAGAGAGGGAGAGAGAGGGAGAGATAGATAGAAAGAGAGAGGGGGAACGAGAGAGAGAGAGGGAGAGATAGAGAGGGAGAGAGAGGGTGATGGAGAGATAGATAGAGGGAGAGAGAGTGGGAGAGAGAGAGAGAGATAGAGAGAGAGGGAGAGATAGAGAGAGAGGGAGAGATAGGGAGAGAGAGGGGGGAGAGGGAGAGATACATAGAGAGAGAAAGAGAGAGAGGGAGTGGGAAAGATGGAGAGGGGGAGGGAGAAAGGTAGAGAGAGAGAGTCAACTTTTGGTATACTATAAATAGACTTCCTATTCTAAAAGAATTGAGAGCATGTATTTAAAGACGGTGATAAAAATAAAATAAACACATTTCTGTCTCATCACCACCAAAGCTACTGCTATAAATGTACTGTAGCATAACACTGTTCTTTTGTTTCTTATTGGATTATTAGGTGAGTTATCATCATACTAGTCTAGAATCTAGAAGGAAGCTGTCTTATAGCAGAGGGCCAGGATTCAAACACATATTTCCCTTGCCTCTATCTGTTGTAGAAAAATGCAGGTAGCCTAGCAGTTAGGAGTGTTGGGCCAGAAGGACCTTGGTCAGGGAGGTGACCAAGAACCCGATGGTCACTCTGACAGAGCTCCTGATTTCCTCTGTGGAGATGGGAGACCCTTCCAGAAGGACAACCATCTCTGCAGTACTCCACCAATCAGTCCTTTATGGTACAGAGACCAGACGGAAGCCACTCCTCAGTAAAAGGCACATGACAGCCTGCTTGGAGTTTGCCAAAAGACAGCTAAAGGACTTTCAGACCATGAGAAACAAGATTCTCTGGTCTGATGAAACCAAGATTGAACTCTGTGGCCTGAATGTCAAGTGTCACGTCTGGAAGAAACCTGACACTATCCCTACGGTGAAGCATGGTGGTGGCAGCATCATGCAGGGGAATGTTTTTCAGCGGTTGAGCCTGGGAGACTAATCAGGATCGAGGGAAAGATGAAAGGAGCAAAGTACAGAGAGATCCTTGATGAAAACCTGCTCCAGAGCGCTCAGGATCTCAGACTGGGGTGAAGGTTCACCTTCCAACAGGACAATGACCCTAAGCACACAGCCAAGACAACACAGGAGTGGCTTCGGTACAAGTCTCTGAATGTCCTTGAGTGGCCCAGCCAGAGCCCGGACTTGAACCCGATCGAACATCTCTGGAGAGACCTGAAAATAGCTGTGCAGCTCCCCATCCAACCTGACAGAAGAGCTGCAGAGAAGAATGGGAGAACCTCCCAAAATACAGGTGTGCCAAGCTTGTAGCGTCATAGCTAAGAACTTGAGGCTGTAGTCGCTGCGAAAGGTGCTTCTACAAAGTACTGAGTCATTTTTTATTTTATTTATTTTTTATTTAACCGTTATTTAACTAGGCAAGTCAGTTAGGAACAAATTCTTATTTTACAATGACGGCCTACCCCGGCCAAACCCTCCCCTAACCCGGATGACGCTGGGCCAATTGTGCGCCGCCCTATGGGACTCCCGATCACGGCCGGTTGTGATACAGCCCGGGATCGAACCAGGGTAGTGACGCCTCTAGCACTGATATGCAGTGCCTTAGACAGCTGCGCCACTCAGGAGCGAAGGGTATGAATACTTATGTAAATGTTAATACTTTCCAAAAGGCACTGTATTTCTCTTGCATCTATAAGACTGATGATAGCTAAGCTTACCCGTTGTTAACCAGCTCTATTTTCTGTGGCATGGAAGAGTCATCCTGTCCTTGTGTCCTTCTATCTCTTTACCACCAGAGAGGCCATCAGCTTGGTGTGTGAGGCAGTCCCGGGGGCCAAAGGAGCGCTGCGGAAGAGAAAGGTACCCCCTAACTTACTCCCCATATCTGGGCAGAGAGGGAGGGAGGGAGGGAGGGAGAGAGAGAGAGAGAGCGAGAGAGCGAGAAAGAGAGAGAAATAGAGAGAGTGTGTGTGTGTGATAGAGAGAGAGTACGAGAGTGTGTAAGAGAGAGTGAGAGATACAGAGTGAGAGATACAGAGTGAGAGATACAGAGTGAGAGATACAGAGAGAGAGAGAGAGAGAGAGAGAGAGGGTGTGGGACTGTGTTCTCTGTGTGCGTGGGCATAGATCCAGCCCACGACGCACAGTGAGTGTTCAGCTATGGTCAGCTCTGCTCAGTGACTCATGTAGAGCAGAATATCACTAATCAGGAGGCTGAGCTGGAGATGGGGAGCCATGCAATGTGTCTGTGTCCTCGTAGTGTGGGGTGTTGATCCATGCTATGTATTTACATTTACGTCATTTAGCAGACGCTCTTATCCAGAGCGACTTACAAATTGGTGCATTCACCTCATGATATCCAGTGGAACAACCACTTTACAATAGTACATCTATATCTTTTTTTTTTTTGACCTGGAGATGGAGAGCCATTCTATGTGTGTTACTGTGTGGATCCATGTTTCTGTCTTAGAGAAGCTTGCCCTCATACTAGGGGGTATGTGTCATTGTGGTGTTGTGTGGGTGTGGGTGGGTGTGTGTATTAATGAGCTTGATATGGGGAGCCATGCAAGCTAGCTATGTGCCTGAGAGGAGCGCGTCCTCTTATAATACATTTAATCAAAGCAATATTCAGGTTGGATTCCATGCTAGCCTTTCCAGTGTACATCACAACTTCCTCTGCCTGAGATAATATAATAATATAACAATCTGATGTAGTTAAACTGTAGACCAGTGGTCACCAACGGGTCGATCGCGATCGACTTGTCGATCTCCAAGGCAATTCTAGTCAATCGCCAAACATTTCTGTAAAAAACTCAACGATAAAGCCTTGCGTTCCTATTTTTTTTATTCGTCTTGGGCTGTTTGTGGTAGTTGCAGCCAATTCAGCTGCCCTGCGCATCGGGTAGGAAAACTGTTGCCAATTCTTGTGTCTGAAGGTACAAACTCTGCCTTCCCGGTGGGCCTGGAGAGGAAATCAAGTGCACTATGCCCCCTCTGGCCAATCAGATGGCTCAGATGACCGAGTCTGCAGTAACGTAGCAGCCATACAAGAAAGCTACGGCAAAATTGATACTGTGAGATTTCAAAACGTTTAAATCCATGAATAGAGAGATTGTTAACGAATACAGGAAAGAGCTGCTGTTTTTATGAGTGAGTTCATGTTTAAGTTCTTACTCAGCATTGTCAACACTTTGTTTTCAACAGTTTTATAAGCCATAAAATGCACGTTCTTCATACTTCCACTCAGCGCTACAACCAGCACTGCAGCTGTAATGAATGAGTAGGAAAGTGTATCTATAGGCTTGCGTTGTTATTATTAGCGGCTTGGGTATTTTTTAATATCAATGAATATTTCACTTTCTCTGTTCATAGGAGTAACAATATGAACTTGTGCATGAGGCAGAAATAATGCGGTGGGACTCGAGTTTCGCCATCAGCTGGAAGACGGTGTCCCTTTTTGGTCAGTGTCAGGGAGGAAAGGAAGAGCGGAGGGATGTTGAGAGACGGACCCTCAGTCTGCTGCTCTCTCCCTCTGCTGAGACTGACCCTCAGTCTGCCGCTCTCTCCCTCTGCTGAGACTGACCCTCAGTCTGCTGCTCTCTCCCTCTGCTGAGACTGACCATCAGTCTGCTGCTCTCTCCCTCCGCTGAGACTGACCATCAGTCTGCTGCTCTCTCCCTCCGCTGAGACTGACCCTCAGTCTGCTGCTCTCTCCCTCCGCTGAGACTGACCCTCAGTCTGCTGCTCTCTCCCTCTGTTGAGACTGACCATCAGATGCAGGCACCATCAGCCCACTAAAATAAAAAGCAAATTATTTAAATGTATGCCCACTCAGCTGTGCCTCACAAGTAATACAACACCGGTGTGATCATATAGCCTACATCATATAGCCTAATATAATTTTAAAAAATGTCCGGAACAACAATGCATTGGTAGGTGAATTCAGGCAAAGCCAGTATGGTGATAATGTATTGGGCCTATAGCTTACTGAACAAACCTCATTACTACAGTACTGCTTTTAATTGGTTAATGTTGCATAGGCTTACATTTTTTAAGTCATGTTAATAAAAAATCAGAGCGGTAGATCTCGACATGCATTTTGACTCAGAAAGTGATCTTGACTCAGAAAAGGTTGGTGACTACTACTGTAGACGATCATAGTATAGCAGCTGCTTCAGTGTCCTGGCACTTTTGGTTTTTGAATAAAATGACAAACAAAATGTATTATTATTATTATTATTAATATTATTATTGCTCTATTTGTGTATGAAGTACAACTCATCCCCTACCTGCCTCTCTTCTCTCCCCCCCAGCCTCCATCTAAAGCCCTGTCCAGTATCTTGGGGAAGAGTAACCTCCAGTTTGCTGGGATGAGCATCAACTTGAATATCTCCACCAGCAGCCTCAACCTGATGACCCCAGACTCCAAACAGGTCAGTTTAGAAACAATGTAAAGTTAAGAAAATATCTTTCTGTAAGAGATGTCAAGAACAGTTAGGCTACTGTGTTATTTGATTTCCTGATCAATGTGTGGTCTTTATTATTTTACCTCTGCCAGATCATAGCCAATCATCATATGCAGTCCATTTCCTTTGCATCGGGAGGAGATCCAGTGAGTGATCCAGTAAGAACATTTTGTTTTATTTTAACCTTTATTTAACCGTTATTTTAACCTTTATTTAACCGTTATTTTAACCTTTATTTAACTGTTATTTTAACCGTTATTTTAACCGTTATTTTAACCGTTATTTTAACCAGGCAAGTCAGTTAAGAATAAGTTCTTATTTACAGTGATGGCCTACCGGGGAAGAGTGGGTTAACTGCCTTGTTCAAGGTGGCAGAACGACAGATTTTCTTACCTTGTCAGCCCGGGAATTCGATCCAGCAACCTTTCTGTTACTGGCCCAACGCTCTAACCATTAGGCTACCTGCTGCCCAACGCTCTAACCACTAGGCTATCTGCTGCCCAACGCTCTAACCACTAGGCTATCTGCTGCCCCATATTGGTTTATTTTGTGTATCACTCATGTCAATCCAGTGTATTAACACATCTATGCATTAGTATGCAGACTCTCCTTAGGACTGCTGTAGATGTCAATGTATGAATGCCTTCCTGGTTGACTTTCCCTTTGACGTCTCTGTTCACTGTTGACTATTTTTCCTTTCCTTGGTCCAGGACACGACTCATTATGTTGCCTATGTAGCAAAAGATCCTGTCAACCGAAGAGGTAGGCCCTACCTGTATTTCCCTTCTTCTTCTTCTTCTTCTTCACCTTTCTCCTGCTGGTAGTTGACCTCTGCACCTCCTCTCCTATCCTAGCGTGTCATATTCTGGAGTGTTGTGATGGTCTGGCCCAGGATGTGATCAGCACCATCGGCCAGGCCTTTGACCTCCGTTTCCAGCAGTACCTCCAGTGTCCCTCCAGCAAGATGACCTCTGTACACGACAGGTGAGCCCGTCTGCCATCATAGGCAACAGTACTGTGACATTATTTCCTATGTTTTGTGTGTGTATGTGTGTGCCCTGCTAGACATATGCTGTACGTCCTTCCTATCCTCCCTGCTAGCCATATGCTGTACGTCCTTCCTATCCTCCCTGCTAGACATATGCTGTACGTCCTTCCTATCCTCCCTGCTAGACATATGCTGTACGTCCTTCCTATCCTCCCTGCTAGACATATGCTGTACGTCCTTCCTATCCTTCCTGCTAGACATATGCTGTACGTCCTTACATCCTCCCTGCTAGACATATGCTGTACGTCCTTACATCCTCCCTGCTAGACATATGCTGTACGTCCTTCCATCCTTCCTGCTAGACATATGCTGTACGTACGTCCTTACATCCTCCCTGCTAGACATATGCTGTACGTCCTTCCATCCTCCCTGCTAGACATTTGCTGTAGGTCCTTACATCCTCCCTGCTAGACATATGCTGTACGTCCTTACATCCTCCCTGCTAGACATTTGCTGTACGTCCTTCCTATCCTCCCTGCTAGATATTTGCTGTACGTCCTTACATCCTCCCTGCTAGATATTTGCTGTACGTCCTTACATCCTCCCTGCTAGACATATGCTGTACGTCCTTACGTCCTCCCTGCTAGACATATGCTGTACGTCCTTACATCCTCCCTGCTAGATATTTGCTGTACGTCCTTACATCCTCCCTGCTAGATATTTGCTGTACGTACTTACATCCTCCCTGCTAGACATATGCTGTACGTCCTTACATCCTCCCTGCTAGACATATGCTGTACGTCCTTCCTATCCTCCCTGCTAGACATATGCTGTACGTCCTTACATCCTCCCTGCTAGACATATGCTGTACGTCCTTACATCCTCCCTGCTAGACATATGCTGTACGTCCTTACATCCTCCCTGCTAGACATATGCTGTACGTCCTTCCTATCCTCCCTGCTAGACATATGCTGTACGTCCTTACATCCTCCCTGCTAGACATATGCTGTACGTCCTTCCTATATCCTCCCTGCTAGACATATGCTGTACGTCCTTCCATCCTTCCTGCTAGACATATGCTGTACGTTCTTCCTATCCTCCCTGCTAGACATATGCTGTACGTCCTTCCATCCTTCCTGCTAGACATATGCTGTACGTCCTTACATCCTCCCTGCTAGACATATGCTGTACGTTCTTCCTATCCTCCCTGCTAGACATATGCTGTACGTCCTTACATCCGCCCTGCTAGACATATGCTGTACGTCCTTACATCCTCCCTGCTAGACATATGCTGTACGTCCTTACATCCTCCCTGCTAGACATATGCTGTACGTCCTTACATCCTCCCTGCTAGACATATGCTGTACGTCCTTACATCCTCCCTGCTAGACATATGCTGTACGTCCTTACATCCTCCCTGCTAGACATATGCTGTACGTCCTTCCTATCCTCCCTGCTAGACATATGCTGTACGTCCTTACATCCTCCCTGCTAGACATATGCTGTACGTCCTTCCTATCCTCCCTGCTAGACATATGCTGTACGTCCTTACATCCTCCCTGCTAGCCATATGCTGTACGTCCTTACATCCTCCCTGCTAGACATATGCTGTACGTCCTTACATCCTCCCTGCTAGACATATGCTGTACGTCCTTCCTATCCTCCCTGCTAGACATATGCTGTACGTCCTTACATCCTCCCTGCTAGACATATGCTGTACGTCCTTACATCCTCCCTGCTAGACATATGCTGTACGTCCTTACATCCTCACTGCTAGACATATGCTGTACGTCCTTACATCCTCCCTGCTAGACATATGCTGTACGTCCTTACATCCTCCCTGCTAGACATATGCTGTACGTCCTTCCATCCTCCCTGCTAGACATATGCTGTACGTCCTTACATCCTCCCTGCTAGACATATGCTGTACGTCCTTACATCCTCCCTGCTAGACATATGCTGTACGTCCTTCCTATCCTCCCTGCTAGACATATGCTGTACGTCCTTCCTATCCACCCTGCTAGACGTATGCTGTACGTCCTTCCTATCCTCCCTGCTAGACATATGCTGTACGTCCTTCCTATCCTCCCTGCTAGACATATGCTGTACGTCCTTACATCCTCCCTGCTAGACATATGCTGTACGTCCTTACATCCTCCCTGCTAGACATATGCTGTACGTCCTTACATCCTCCCTGCTAGACATATGCTGTACGTCCTTACATCCTCCCTGCTAGACATATGCTGTACGTCCTTACATCCTCCCTGCTAGACATATGCTGTACGTCCTTCCTATCCTCCCTGCTAGACATATGCTGTACGTCCTTCCATCCTCCCTGCTAGACATATGCTGTACGTCCTTACATCCTCCCTGCTAGACATATGCTGTACGTCCTTACATCCACCCTGCTAGACATATGCTGTACGTCCTTACATCCTCCCTGCTAGACATATGCTGTACGTCCTTACATCCTCCCTGCTAGACATATGCTGTACGTCCTTCCTATCCTCCCTGCTAGACATATGCTGTACGTCCTTACATCCTCCCTGCTAGACATATGCTGTACGTCCTTACATCCTCCCTGCTAGACATATGCTGTACGTCCTTACATCCTCCCTGCTAGACATATGCTGTACGTCCTTACATCCTCCCTGCTAGACATATGCTGTACGTCCTTACATCCTCCCTGCTAGACATATGCTGTACGTCCTTCCTATCCTCCCTGCTAGACATATGCTGTACGTCCTTACATCCTCCCTGCTAGATATTTGCTGTACGTCCTTACATCCTCCCTGCTAGATATTTGCTGTACGTCCTTACATCCTCCCTGCTAGACATATGCTGTACGTCCTTACATCCTCCCTGCTAGACATATGCTGTACGTCCTTCCTATCCTCCCTGCTAGACATATGCTGTACGTCCTTACATCCTCCCTGCTAGACATATGCTGTACGTCCTTACATCCTCCCTGCTAGACATATGCTGTACGTCCTTACATCCTCCCTGCTAGACATATGCTGTACGTCCTTCCTATCCTCCCTGCTAGACATATGCTGTACGTCCTTCCATCCTTCCTGCTAGACATATGCTGTACGTCCTTACATCCTCCCTGCTAGACATATGCTGTACGTTCTTCCTATCCTCCCTGCTAGACATATGCTGTACGTCCTTACATCCTCCCTGCTAGACATATGCTGTACGTCCTTACATCTTCCCTGCTAGACATGTGCTGTACGTCCTTACATCCTCCCTGCTAGACATATGCTGTACGTCCTTCCTATCCTCCCTGCTAGACATATGCTGTACGTCCTTACATCCTCCCTGCTAGCCATATGCTGTACGTCCTTACATCCACCCTGCAAGACATATGCTGTACGTCCTTCCTATCCTCCCTGCTAGACATATGCTGTACGTCCTTCCTATCCTCCCTGCTAGACATATGCTGTACGTCCTTACATCCTCCCTGCTAGACATATGCTGTACGTCCTTCCTATCCTCCCTGCTAGACATATGCTGTACGTCCTTCCTATCCTCCCTGCTAGACATATGCTGTACATCCTTCCTATCCTCCCTGCTAGACATATGCTGTACGTCCTTACATCCTCCCTGCTAGACATATGCTGTACGTCCTTACATCCTCCCTGCTAGACATATGCTGTACGTCCTTCCTATCCTCCCTGCTAGACATATGCTGTACGTCCTTACATCCTCCCTGCTAGACATATGCTGTACGTCCTTCCTATCCTCCCTGCTAGACATATGCTGTACGTCCTTCCTATCCTCCCTGCTAGACATATGCTGTACGTCCTTACATCCTCCCTGCTAGACATATGCTGTACGTCCTTCCTATCCTCCCTGCTAGACATATGCTGTACGTCCTTACATCCTCCCTGCTAGACATATGCTGTACGTCCTTACATCCTCCCTGCTAGACATATGCTGTACGTCCTTCCTATCCTCCCTGCTAGACATATGCTGTACGTCCTTCCATCCTCCCTGCTAGACATATGCTGTACGTCCTTACATCCTCCCTGCTAGACATATGCTGTACGTCCTTCCTATCCTCCCTGCTAGACATATGCTGTACGTCCTTCCTATCCTCCCTGCTAGACATATGCTGTACGTCCTTCCATCCTCCCTGCTAGACATATGCTGTACGTCCTTACATCCTCCCTGCTAGACATATGCTGTACGTCCTTCCCTATCCTCCCTGCTAGACATATACTGTACGTCCTTACATCCTCCCTGCTAGACATATGCTGTACGTCCTTACATCCTCCCTGCTAGACATATGCTGTACGTCCTTACATCCTCCCTGCTAGACATATGCTGTACGTCCTTACATCCTCCCTGCTAGACATATGCTGTACGTCCTTCCTATCCTCCCTGCTAGACATATGCTGTACGTCCTTACATCCTCCCTGCTAGACATATGCTGTACGTCCTTACATCCTCCCTGCTAGATATATGCTGTACGTCCTTACATCCTCCCTGCTAGACATATGCTGTACGTCCTTCCTATCCTCCCTGCTAGACATTTGCTGTACGTCCTTACATCCTCCCTGCTAGACATATGCTGTACGTCCTTACATCCTCCCTGCTAGACATATGCTGTACGTCCTTACATCCTCCCTGCTAGACATATGCTGTACGTCCTTCCTATCCTCCCTGCTAGACATATGCTGTACGTCCTTCCATCCTCCCTGCTAGACATATGCTGTACGTCCTTACATCCTCCCTGCTAGAAATATGCTGTACGTCCTTACATCCTCCCTGCTAGACATATGCTGTACGTCCTTCCTATCCACCCTGCTAGACATATGCTGTACGTCCTTCCTATCCTCCCTGCTAGACATATGCTGTACGTCCTTCCTATCCACCCTGCTAGACATATGCTGTACGTCCTTCCTATCCTCCCTGCTATACATATGCTGTACGTCCTTCCTATCCTCCCTGCTAGACATATGCTGTACGTCCTTACATCCTCCCTGCTAGACATATGCTGTACGTCCTTCCTATCCTCCCTGCTAGACATATGCTGTACGTCCTTACATCCTCCCTGCTAGACATATGCTGTACGTCCTTACATCCTCCCTGCTAGACATATGCTGTACGTCCTTACATCCTCCCTTCTAGACATATACTGTACGTCCTTCCTATCCTCCCTGCTAGACATATGCTGTACGTCCTTCCTATCCTCCCTGCTAGACATATGCTGTACGTCCTTACATCCTCCCTGCTAGACATATGCTGTACGTCCTTCCTATCCTCCCTGCTAGACATATGCTGTACGTCCTTCCTATCCTCCCTGCTAGACATATGCTGTACGTCCTTACATCCTCCCTGCTAGACATATGCTGTACGTCCTTACATCCTCCCTGCTAGACATATGCTGTATGTCCTTACATCCTCCCTGCTAGACATATGCTGTACGTCCTTCCTATCCTCCCTGCTAGACATTTGCTGTACGTCCTTACATCCTCCCTGCTAGACATATGCTGTACGTCCTTCCTATCCTCCCTGCTAGACATATGCTGTACGTCCTTCCATCCTCCCTGCTAGACATATGCTGTACGTCCTTACATCCTCCCTGCTAGACATATGCTGTACGTCCTTACATCCTCCCTGCTAGACATATGCTGTACGTCCTTCCATCCTCCCTACTAGACATATGCTGTACGTCCTTACATCCTCCCTGCTAGACATATGCTGTACGTCCTTACATCCTCCCTGCTAGATATTTGCTGTACGTCCTTCCTATCCTCCCTGCTAGACATATGCTGTACGTCCTTACATCCTCCCTGCTAGACATATGCTGTACGTCCTTCCTATCCTCCCTGCTAGACATATGCTGTACGTCCTTCCTATCCTCCCTGCTAGACATATGCTGTACGTCCTTACATCCTCCCTGCTAGACATATGCTGTACGTCCTTACATCCTCCCTGCTAGCCATATGCTGTACGTCCTTACATCCACCCTACTAGACATATGCTGTACGTCCTTCCTATCCTCCCTGCTAGACATATGCTGTACGTCCTTCCTATCCACCCTGCTAGACATATGCTGTACGTCCTTCCTATCCTCCCTGCTAGACATATGCTGTACGTCCTTCCTATCCACCCTGCTAGACATATGCTGTACGTCCTTCCTATCCTCCCTGCTATACATATGCTGTACGTCCTTCCTATCCTCCCTGCTAGACATATGCTGTACGTCCTTCCTATCCTCCCTGCTAGACATATGCTGTAAGTCCTTCCTATTCTCCCTGCTAGACATATGCTGTACGTCCTTCCTATCCTCCCTGCTAGACATATGCTGTACGTCCTTCCTATCCTCCCTGCTAGACATATGCTGTACGTCCTTACATCCTCCCTGCTAGACATATGCTGTACGTCCTTACATCCTCCCTGCTAGACATATGCTGTACGTCCTTACATCCTCCCGGCTAGACATATGCTGTACGTCCTTACATCCTCCCTGCTAGACATATGCTGTATGTCCTTACATCCTCCCTGCTAGACATATGCTGTACGTCCTTCCTATCCTCCCTGCTAGACATTTGCTGTACGTCCTTACATCCTCCCTGCTAGACATATGCTGTACGTCCTTACATCCTCCCTGCTAGACATATGCTGTACGTCCTTACATCCTCCCTGCTAGACATATGCTGTACGTCCTTCCTATCCTCCCTGCTAGACATATGCTGTACGTCCTTCCATCCTCCCTGCTAGACATATGCTGTACGTCCTTACATCCTCCCTGCTAGACATATGCTGTACGTCCTTACATCCTCCCTGCTAGACATATGCTGTACGTCCTTCCATCCTCCCTACTAGACATATGCTGTACGTCCTTACATCCTTCCTGCTAGACATATGCTGTACGTCCTTACATCCTCCCTGCTAGACATATGCTGTACGTCCTTACATCCTCCCTGCTAGACATATGCTGTACGTCCTTCCTATCCTCCCTGCTAGACATATGCTGTACGTCCTTACATCCTCCCTGCTAGACATATGCTGTACGTCCTTACATCCTCCCTGCTAGACATATGCTGTACGTCCTTACATCCTCCCTGCTAGACATATGCTGTACGTCCTTACATCCTCCCTGCTAGACATATGCTGTACGTCCTTCCTATCCTCCCTGCTAGACATATGCTGTACGTCCTTCCTATCCTCCCTGCTAGACATATGCTGTACGTCCTTCCATCCTCCCTGCTAGACATATGCTGTACGTCCTTCCTATCCTCCCTGCTAGACATATGCTGTACGTCCTTCCTATCCTCCCTGCTAGACATATGCTGTACGTCCTTCCTATCCACCCTGCTAGACATATGCTGTACGTCCTTCCTATCCACCCTGCTAGACATATGCTGTACGTCCTTCCTATCCTCCCTGCTATACATATGCTGTACGTCCTTCCTATCCTCCCTGCTAGACATATGCTGTACGTCCTTCCTATCCACCCTGCTAGCCATATGCTGTACGTCCTTCCTATCCTCCCTGCTAGACATATGCTGTACGTCCTTACATCCTCCCTGCTAGACATATGCTGTACGTCCTTACATCCTCCCTGCTAGACATATGCTGTACGTCCTTACATCCTCCCGGCTAGACATATGCTGTACGTCCTTCCTATCCTCCCTGCTAGACATATGCTGTACGTCCTTCCTATCCTCCCTGCTAGACATATGCTGTACGTCCTTACATCCTCCCTGCTAGACATATGCTGTACGTCCTTCCTATCCTCCCTGCTAGACATATGCTGTACGTCCTTCCTATCCTCCCTGCTAGACATATGCTGTACGTCCTTACATCCTCCCTGCTAGACATATGCTGTACGTCCTTACATCCTCCCTGCTAGACATATGCTGTACGTCCTTCCTATCCTCCCTGCTAGACATATGCTGTACGTCCTTCCTATCCTCCCTGCTAGACATATGCTGTACGTCCTTCCTATCCTCCTTGCTAGACATATGCTGTACGTCCTTACATCCTCCCTGCTAGACATATGCTGTACGTCCTTACATCCTTCCTGCTAGACATATGCTGTACGTCCTTACATCCTCCCTGCTAGACATATGCTGTACGTCCTTACATCCTCCCTGCTAGACATATGCTGTACGTCCTTACATCCTCCCTGCTAGACATATGCTGTACGTCCTTTCTATCCTCCCTGCTAGACATATGCTGTACGTCCTTCCATCCTCCCTGCTAGACATATGCTGTACGTCCTTACATCCTCCCTGCTAGACATATGCTGTACGTCCTTCCTATCCTTCCTGCCAGACATATGCTGTACGTCCTTCCTATCCTCCCTGCTAGACATATGCTGTACGTCCTTACATCCTCCCTGCTAGACATATGCTGTACGTCCTTACATCCTCCCTGCTAGACATATGCTGTACGTCCTTACATCCTCCCTGCTAGACATATGCTGTACGTCCTTACATCCTCCCTGCTAGACATATGCTGTACGTCCTTCCTATCCTCCCTGCTAGACATATGCTGTACGTCCTTACATCCTCCCTGCTAGACATATGCTGTACGTCCTTACATCCTCCCTGCTAGATATATGCTGTACGTCCTTACATCCTCCCTGCTAGACATATGCTGTACGTCCTTCCTATCCTCCCTGCTAGACATTTGCTGTTCGTCCTTACATCCTCCCTGCTAGACATATGCTGTACGTCCTTACATCCTCCCTGCTAGATATATGCTGTACGTCCTTACATCCTCCCTGCTAGACATATGCTGTACGTCCTTCCTATCCTCCCTGCTAGACATTTGCTGTTCGTCCTTACATCCTCCCTGCTAGACATATGCTGTACGTCCTTACATCCTCCCTGCTAGACATATGCTGTACGTCCTTCCCTATCCTCCCTGCTAGACATATGCTGTACGTCCTTACATCCTCCCTGCTAGACATATGCTGTACGTCCTTACATCCTCCCCGCTAGACATCTGCTGTACGTCCTTACATCCTCCCTGCTAGACATATGCTGTACGTCCTTACATCCTCCCTGCTAGACATATGCTGTACGTCCTTCCTATCCTCCCTGCTAGACATATGCTGTACGTCCTTACATCCTCCCTGCTAGACATATGCTGTACGTCCTTACATCCTCCCTGCTAGATATATGCTGTACGTCCTTACATCCTCCCTGCTAGACATATGCTGTACGTCCTTCCTATCCTCCCTGCTAGACATTTGCTGTACGTCCTTACATCCTCCCTGCTAGACATATGCTGTACGTCCTTACATCCTCCCTGCTAGACATATGCTGTACGTCCTTACATCCTCCCTGCTAGACATATGCTGTACGTCCTTCCTATCCTCCCTGCTAGACATATGCTGTACGTCCTTCCATCCTCCCTGCTAGACATATGCTGTACGTCCTTACATCCTCCCTGCTAGACATATGCTGTACGTCCTTACATCCTCCCTGCTAGACATATGCTGTACGTCCTTCCATCCTCCCTACTAGACATATGCTGTACGTCCTTACATCCTCCCTGCTAGACATATGCTGTACGTCCTTCCTATCCTCCCTGCTAGACATATGCTGTACGTCCTTACATCCACCCTGCTAGCCATATGCTGTACGTCCTTCCTATCCTCCCTGCTAGACATATGCTGTACGTCCTTCCTATCCACCCTGCTAGACATATGCTGTACGTCCTTACATCCTCCCTGCTAGACATATGCTGTACGTCCTTACATCTTCCCTGCTAGACATATTCTGTACGTCCTTCCTATCCTCCCTGCTAGACATATGCTGTACGTCCTTCCTATCCACCCTGCTAGACATATGCTGTACGTCCTTCCTATCCTCCCTGCTATACATATGCTGTACGTCCTTCCTATCCTCCCTGCTAGACATATGCTGTACGTCCTTCCTATCCACCCTGCTAGACATATGCTGTACGTCCTTCCTATCCTCCCTGCTAGACATATGCTGTACGTCCTTCCTATCCTCCCTGCTAGACATATGCTGTACGTCCTTCCTATCCTCCCTGCTAGACATATGCTGTACGTCCTTACATCCTCCCTGCTAGACATATGCTGTACGTCCTTCCTATCCTCCCTGCTAGACATATGCTGTACGTCCTTACATCCTCCCTGCTAGACATATGCTGTACGTCCTTACATCCTCCCTGCTAGACATATGCTGTACGTCCTTACATCCTCCCTGCTAGACATATGCTGTACGTCCTTCCTATCCTCCCCGCTAGACATATGCTGTACGTCCTTCCTATCCTCCCTGCTAGACATATGCTGTACGTCCTTACATCCTCCCTGCTAGACATATGCTGTACGTCCTTCCTATCCTCCCTGCTAGACATATGCTGTACGTCCTTCCTATCCTCCCTGCTAGACATATGCTGTACGTCCTTACATCCTCCCTGCTAGACATATGCTGTACGTCCTTCCTATCCTCCCTGCTAGACATATGCTGTACGTCCTTACATCCTCCCTGCTAGACATATGCTGTACGTCCTTACATCCTCCCTGCTAGACATATGCTGTACGTCCTTACATCCTTCCTGCTAGACATATGCTGTACGTCCTTACATCCTCCCTGCTAGACATATGCTGTACGTCCTTACATCCTCCCTGCTAGACATATGCTGTACGTCCTTACATCCTCCCCGCTAGACATATGGTGTACGTCCTTCCTATCCTCCCCGCTAGACATATGCTGTACGTCCTTCCATCCTCCCTGCTAGACATATGCTGTACGTCCTTACATCCTCCCTGCTAGACATATGCTGTACGTCCTTCCTATCCTCCCTGCTAGACATATGCTGTACGTCCTTACATCCTCCCTGCTAGACATATGCTGTACGTCCTTACATCCTCCCTGCTAGACATATGCTGTACGTCCTTCCTATCCTCCCTGCTAGACATATGCTGTACGTCCTTACATCCTCCCTGCTAGATATATGCTGTACGTCCTTACATCCTCCCTGCTAGACATATGCTGTACGTCCTTCCTATCCTCCCTGCTAGACATTTGCTGTACGTCCTTACATCCTCCCTGCTAGACATATGCTGTACGTCCTTACATCCTCCCTGCTAGACATATGCTGTACGTCCTTACATCCTCCCTGCTAGACATATGCTGTACGTCCTTCCTATCCTCCCTGCTAGACATATGCTGTACGTCCTTCCATCCTCCCTGCTAGACATATGCTGTACGTCCTTACATCCTCCCTGCTAGACATATGCTGTACGTCCTTACATCCTCCCTGCTAGACATATGCTGTACGTCCTTCCATCCTCCCTGCTAGACATATGCTGTACGTCCTTACATCCTCCCTGCTAGACATATGCTGTACGTCCTTACATCCTCCCTGCTAGATATTTGCTGTACGTCCTTTCTATTCTCCCTGCTAGACATATGCTGTACGTCCTTCCTATCCTCCCTGCTAGATATATGCTGTACGTCCTTCCTATCCTCCCTGCTAGACATATGCTGTACGTCCTTCCTATCCTCCCTGCTAGACATATGCTGTACGTCCTTCCTATCCTCCCTGCTAGATATATGCTGTACGTCCTTCCTATCCTCCCTGCTAGACATATGCTGTACGTCCTTCCTATCCTCCCTGCTAGACATATGCTGTACGTCCTTCCTATCCTCCCTGCTAGACATATGCTGTACGTCCTTCCTATCCTCCCTGCTAGACATATGCTGTACGTCCTTACATCCTCCCTGCTAGACATATGCTGTACGTCCTTACATCCTCCCTGCTAGACATATGCTGTACGTCCTTCCTATCCTCCCTGCTAGACATATGCTGTACGTCCTTCCTATCCTCCCTGCTAGACATATGCTGTACGTCCTTACATCCTCCCTGCTAGACATATGCTGTACGTCCTTACATCCTCCCTGCTAGATATATGCTGTACGTCCTTATATCCTCCCTGCTAGACATATGCTGTACGTCCTTCCTATCCTCCCTGCTAGACATATGCTGTACGTCCTTACATCCTCCCTGCTAGACATATGCTGTACGTCCTTACATGCTCCCTGCTAGATATATGCTGTACGTCCTTATATCCTCCCTGCTAGACATATGCTGTACGTCCTTCCTATCCTCCCTGCTAGACATTTGCTGTACGTCCTTACATCCTCCCTGCTAGACATATGCTGTACGTCCTTACATCCTCCCTGCTAGACATATGCTGTACGTCCTTACATCCTCCCTGCTAGACATATGCTGTACGTCCTTCCTATCCTCCCTGCTAGACATATGCTGTACGTCCTTACATCCTCCCTGCTAGACATATGCTGTACGTCCTTACATCCTCCCTGCTAGATATATGCTGTACGTCCTTCCTATCCTCCCTGCTAGACATATGCTGTACGTCCTTACATCCTCCCTGCTAGATATTTGCTGTAATGTTTGCAGGAAGAGCTTCACGATGCATGTATTAATCCTGCTTTCTAGTGAGCAGCAATTCACAGCTGATCGACCCTCTGTGTGATGACAGGGTTCTGAATATGGAGTCAGTCTGGACAGAGGAGGAGGAGGAGGAGCCTGCTGATCATCCATACTACAACAACATCCCCGGCAAGATGCCACCACCTGGAGGGTTCATAGACACCCGGCTAGGCCAGAGCATCCAGGCTGAGGTACTGGACAGTTCCCTCGCCACATCTCACCATATGCAGTAGCAACAGCCAGTACAGAGTGCTACACTTTAGGGCTCCAGAGTGGTGCAGCGGTCTAAGGCACTGCATCTCAGTGCAAGAGGCATCACTACAGTCTCTGGTTCGAATCCAGGCTGTATCACATCCAGCAGAGATTGGGAGTCCCATAGGGCGCTGCACAATTGTCCCAGGTTTGGCCGGGGTAGGCTGTCATTGTAAATAAGAATTTGTTCTTAACTGACTAGCCTAGTTAAATAAAGGTTAAAATGTGTATATATATATATATATAAAATATATACAATTCTACCTCATCCACCTCCCTATAGTAATATCATAATAAGATATGCCCCCAGGATGGTTCATAAATACCAGGCTAGGCTGGACCAACCAACCAGACTGAGACACAGAAAACCTGGTCACACCTACCTCACCATCCACTTAGCTATAATAATATATACCACTTAGCAGATGCTTTTATGCAAAGAGTTCAACACAGTTTTGAACAGTGACTACATACATGTTTTATGTGATCACTGCGAGACATTAACACACTATCTTGGCTTCGCTGGCGTTGCACCGCAAATCAACATGTGTACGTACGTCATCACCAGTTACAAATACAATTCCCAGGATGTCCATTCCACACTTACCTCATCTACACTAACCTCATCCATCCAACCTCATCCACACCAACCTCATCCATCCTACCTCATCTACACTAACCTCATCCATCCAACCTCATCCACACCAACCTCATCCATCCTATCTCATCTACACTAACCTCATCCATCCAACCTCATCCACACCAACCTCATCATCCTACCTCATCTACACTAACCTCATCCATCCAACCTCATCCACACCAACCTCATCATCCTACCTCATCTACACCAACCTCATCCATCCAACCTCATCCACACCAACCTCATCATCCTACCTCATCTACACTAACCTCATCCATCCAACCTCATCCACACCAACCTCATCATCCTACCTCATCTACACTAACCTCATCCATCCAACCTCATCCACACCAACCTCATCCATCCTACCTCATCTACACTAACCTCATCCATTCAACCTCATCCACACCAACCTCATCCATCCTATCTCATCCACACCAACCTCATCCATCCTACCTCATCCACACCAACCTCATCCACACCTACCTAATCTATCCTACCTCATCCACACCTACCTCGTCAATCCTACCTCATCCACACCAACCTCATCCACACCAACCTCATCCATCCTACCTCATCTACACTAACCTCATCCATCCAACCTCATCCACACCAACCTCATCCATCCTACCTCATCCACCCCTACCTCGTCAATCCTACCTCATCCACACCAACCTCATCCACACCAACCTCATCCATCCTACCTCATCCACACCAACCTCATCCATCCTACCTCATCCATCCTACCTCATCCACACCAACCTCATCCATCCTACCTCATCCATCCTACCTCATCCACACCAACCTCATCCATCCTACCTCATCCACACCAACCTCATCCATCCTACCTCATCCACACCTACCTAATCCATACTACCTCATCCATACCTACCTCGTAAATCCTACCTCATCCACACCTACCTAATCCATACCTACCTCATCCACACAACCTCATCCACACCTACCTAATCTATCCTACCTCATCCATTCTACCTCAGCCACACCAACCTCATCCATCCTACCTTATCTTTCCTACCTCATCCATGCTACCTCTTCCTATGGCACCCAGGGCCTACATACGTCACCACAGTCTAGAAATACATCCTGTTAGCCTCTGGGATTTGATTTGCTTCCCAATCATGAATGAGATGGATACTGCTGACAGAGGAAGGAAGGAATACAGACCTTGCAGAAGAGTTGCTGTTTTTTATCTTTATTTTTCTCTGACTCATTCTGTTGTTGTTCCTGTGTCTGTCCCTCGAGCAGCAGGCCCCAGGGGCTGGGGTGGACCAGACTTACTACCAGGGTAGACACTGTGGCGAGATCTGGGGAGCGGACAGGAGGCCTACTGGGATACTCGTCCAACAGGGTAAAAGAGGATCTATCTGTCTCTGGTCTCTCTTTCTCTCTCTCTCTCTTTGGATATCTTTCTGGACGTGTCTTTTTTTTCTGTTTTTCTGCCCTCTCTCTCTGTCTGTCTTTCTCTGTCTCTTGCTCTCTCTCCGTCTCACCTTCTCTCTCGCTCACCATTACGATTGACCATTACGTATCGGTCCCAGTTAAATTTAACTAAACATAATCTTAGGACCAAAATAGCTTTTTACCACCTGAGGAACATTGCCAAGGTACGGCCGTTTCTCTCTCAGGCTGATACAGAGACTCATCCATGCTTTTATTACAAGCAGGCTTGACTACTGTAATGCTCTCCTGTCTGGTCTACTGAAGAAAGCCATTGGTCAATTGCAAAACATACAGAGTGCTGCAGCACGGGTACTGACCAAGACCATACGGAGAATACACCTTACAGCAATTTTAAGGTCTCTGCACTGGCTGCCTGTGAATTTAGAATTCATTTTAAGATTGTTCTAAATCAATCCACAATTGTGCACCCCAATACATGTCAGACATGTTTTTAAGTTATGTACCCAGTAGGTCCCTCAGGTCCTCTGGCACTGGCCTTTTAACTATCACAAAGCTTAAGACCAAGAGGCATGGAGAGGCAGCCTTTAGTTATTATGCCCCCAGCCTCTGGAATAGCCTGCCAGAGAACCTGAGGGAGAGACTAAACTGTGGACATATTTAAAATATCTTAAAACACACCTTTTTAGCTTTGCTTTTCATTAGGGGGCTTTTTAGTTGTTCAGTTTTTATTGTTATTCTTTTGTTTTTTATCCTCTTACATTTGTTGTGTAGCAAATATTTCCGTTTTTTCCCCATTGTTTTTATATATTTTTTCCTGTGAAGCACATTCTGTTGCATTCCATGTCTGAAATGTGCTGTATAAATAAAGCTTGATTTGATTTTAATCTAAAATGTAATCTATGTAATCCCCAAAAGTAATTATTTATCATGAGAAGGCCATAAGCAATAACTAGTAATGCTGAATACTCCAAGAAAGTTCAAAATCTCACCTTTCTGGTCATTCTTTAAAATAAATTGCTGAGGTGTAGTCACTTTTCAGGACACAAGCTCAAGTACACAGTACAAATATGATAAAAATAAGAACGTTTATATAAAATAATGGCATCCACAGATATGGTCTGATTTTGGCTAGGCTACTTTGAAGCAAGGTAAGACATGCCTCATAATATGTAGTAAAACCTTCAGGTTTCAAACAGTTAAGTATATGTTTTCAAAATGCATACTGCCTCCAGCTCATTGCAAAGTGGTGTGTCACTTGCCTTCCGTTGCCTTTGCATTTGCTGTTTGAGATGTTGTAGCAGCAGCTCTCGCGCTGTCTGACAGATTTTACGCTCAAAGACTGTATCTGTATGCTGTACGCATGTGATAAAATACATAACGAATATAAACATAACAAAGATACATAACGAATATACTGTACACAAGTGGCAAATTAAGTACACAAAATTATGCAAATGAACCTATAGACGGATAAACATGACCAGTCAAATGAATTTCCATCGACGCGTATTTCCATCAATGAAGAGGCTAAAAAGCGTTACTTCACAATGGTGTTTTTTCTTCTTTTCCCGGACAATTTGCCTGTGCCAATTTTATTTATCAGCTTTTCTATTTTTTTATAGGTCAAAAGCCAGCTATTTCCGGCTAAGGGAAATCTTGACACACCCACACAAGTCAGCTCAGACAGATCCAGCTTAGAGAGACCCAGCTCAGAGAGGACCAGCTCAGAGAGGCCCAGCTCAGAGAGGCCCAGCTCAGAGGAGGGGGCCCAGCTCAGAGAGGCCAAACTCAGAGAGGCCAAACTCAGAGAGGCCAAGCTCAGAGAGGCCCAGCTCAGAGAGGCCCAGCTCATGAGCTCCATCAGCAGCAGATTTGAATGGAAAATGAATGTGTTTATTCAATAAAAGTGTGCATTGAATCGTATCGAACCAAATCGTTTCGTTACTCTAATCATGTAAGGGTGCGTGCTGGTGGCAGGGAAGTCAGGCGCAGGAGATCGAACTTGGTATAAAACGGAGCAGTTTAATAAGTGCTCAAAAACTCAGAAAACCAAAATATACAAAATAATACACGTGGGTACAAAACCCGTCGCACACCAGAACATATCTTGCACAAAGCTTACAAACAAACAATCACCGACAAGGACAATGAGGGGGAACAGAGGGTTAAATACACAACATGTAATGAATGGAATTGGAACCAGGTGTGATACAAGACAAAACCAAAGGAAAATGAAAAGAGGATCAGCGATGGCTAGAAGGTCGGCGACTTCGACCGCCGGCAGTCGCGACAAATCAAATAGAATCGGCACCGAATCGTTTCAAACTAAAACGTGTCGTTCATGTATCGTATCAGATCCCATGCATCTAAACTCAGCAAAAAAAGAAACGTCCTCTCACTGTCAACTGCGTTTAATTTTAATATTTTGTAAATATTTGTATGAACATAACAAGATTCAACAACTGAGACATAAACTGAACAAGTTCCCCAGACATGTGACGAACAGAAAGGGAATAATGTTTCCCTGAACAAAGTGGAGGTCAAAATCAAAAGTAACAGTCAGTATCTGATGTGGCCACCAGCTGCATTAAGTACTGCAGTGCATCTTCTCCTCATGGACTGCACCAGATTTGCCAATTCTTGCTGTGAGATGTTACCCCACTCTTCCACCAAGGCATCTGCAAGTTCCCGGACATTTCTGGGGGGAATGGCCCTAGCCCTCACCCTCCGATCCAACAGGTCCCAGATGTGCTCAATGGGATTGAGATCCGGGCTCTTCGCTGGCCATGGCAGAACACTGACATTCCTGTCTTGCAGGAAATCACGCACAGAACGAGCAATATGGCTGGTGGCACATTGTCATGCTGGAGGGTCATGTCAGGATGAGCCTGCAGGAAGGGTACCACATGAGGGAGGAGGATGTCTTCCCTGTAACGCACAGCATTGAGATTGCCTGCAATAACAACAAGCTCAGTCCGATGATGCTGTGACACACCGCCCCAGACCATGATGGACCCTTAACCTCCAAATCGATCCCACTTCAGAGTACAGGCCTCGGTGTAAGGCTAATTCCTTCGACGATAAACGCAAATCCGACCATCACCCCTGGTGAGACTAAACTGCGACTTGTCAATGAAGACGAGTCCTGTCTGCCAGTCCTGTCTGGTCCAGCGACGGTGGGTTTGTGCCCATAGGCGACGTTGTTGCCGGTGATGTCTGGTGAGGACCTGCCTTACAACAGGGCTACAAGCCCTCAGTCCAGCCTCTCTCAGCCTATTGCGGACAGTCTGAGCATAATGGAGGGATTGTGCATTCCTGGTGTAACTCGAGCAGTTGTTGTTGCCATCTTGTACCTGTCCCGTAGGTGTGATGTTCGGATGTACCGTTCCTGTGCAGGTGTTGTTACACGTGGTCTGCCACTGCGAGGACGATCAGCTGTCCGTCCTGTCTCCCTGTAGCGCTGTCTTAGGCGTCTCACAGTACGGACATTGCAATTTATTGCCCTGGCCACATCTGCAGTCCGCATGCCTCCTTGCAGCATGCCTAAGGCATGTTCACGCAGATGAGGCATCTTTCTTTTGGTGTTTTTCAGAGTCAGTAGGAAGGCCTCTTTAGTGTCCTACGTTTTCATAACTGTGACCTTAATTGCCTACCGTCTGTAAGCTGTTAGTGTCTTAACGACCGTTCCACAGGTGCATGTTCATTAATTGTTTACGGTTCATTGAACAAGCATGGGAAACAGTGTTTAAACCCTTTACAATGAAGATCTGTGAAGTTATTTGGATTTTTATGAATTATCTTTGAACGACAGGGTCCTGAAAAAGGATGTTTATTTTATTGTTGAGTTAGATACATATCATTCCTGTATGGTATAAGAGCCCATGTATCTACATACGTATAATTCGTGTATGGTATAAGAGCCCATGTATCTACATAAGTATCATTCCTGTATGGTATAAGAGCCCATGTATCTACATACGTATCATTCCTGTATGGTATAAGAGCCCATGTATCTACATACGTATCATTCCTGTATGGTGCCAGAGCCCATGTATCTACATACGTATCATTCCTGTATGGTATAAGAGCCCATGTATCTACATACGTATCATTCCTGTATGGTATAAGAGCCCCTGTATCTACATACGTATCATTCGTGTATGGTATAAGAGCCCATGTATCTACATACGTATCGTTCGTGTATGGTATAAGAGCCCATGTATCTACATACGTATCATTCCTGTATGGTATAAGAGCCCATGTATCTACATACGTATCATTCCTGTATGGTATAAGAGCCCATGTATCTACATACGTATCATTCCTGTATGGTATAAGAGCCCATGTATCTACATACGTATCATTCGTGTATGGTGCCAGAGCCCATGTATCTACATACGTATCATTCCTGTATGGTATAAGAGCCCATGTATCTACATACGTATCATTCCTGTATGGTATAAGAGCCCATGTATCTACATACGTATCATTCGTGTATGGTGCCAGAGCCCATAGATGCGTATCTAGTCGTCTTGAAAGAGAAAGATATGCATCCCTCGTTTCTACTAACTCATAACTCCCCCCAGGTAAGAAGAGAAAGACTCTTTATTGTCTATTTTTTTCTTCAGATGACAGAAAATATAAATTCGTTTTTCTTGCTTTTAACTTTTGTTTTGACGTCTAGGATCATGTGACATCTACAGTCTGCCGGAGGGGAAGAGCACAGCACCAAAAACGGGGGATGTGCCTACGTACGTGAACACCCAGCAGATCGACGCCCAGGTGCTGGCAGCGCTGCAGGCTGAACAGGACAGCATGGCAGCAGAAGGGGCAACGGGCACAGCAGCCAAAGAAAGTCCAAGGAAAGACCTGTTCGACATGAGTAAGAATACCTACCTCTAACTGCTTATTGCTAACAGTAACGAGAGAGAGAGATATGTTTGCCTGTAAGCAATATTCACATTATTGTACAGCATGGCAGAGGGGGCATCAGGCGTAGCAAAAGACAGTCCCAGGAAAGACATGAGTAAGAACTAACCCTAATGCTAATAACTCTAGCATATTCCTATTCAACATCTACGAGAAGACTAACCGCGAACCGTTAATTACACTAGAATATTCCCATTCAACATCGACAAGAAGAAGAAACTAACTGCTAAACGCTAATTGCTGTTAACACTAGCATAATCCTATCCAATGATCTGGTCCTATTACGATATCTACCCCTCCCCTTGGCCCTAGCCCTTCAATGTTTACAGATCTGAAGCTTTACCACTACACTGCTTATACTTATCCTTAGACATACTAACATAGAGGTGTAAGGGAACAAGGGGGATGGATAGGGAGTGATTTAGGACCGGCTGAACATACTTATAAAAATAAGAAACTCACTGCTAAAATGTTTATGCTAATAACACTAGTATAATTCCTATTGAACCTGTATAGAAGAACCTTACCACTAATCGCTAATTGTTAACAGTAATAACACTAGTCCAACCACGAGACATGATTATAATTATAGAGGTGATCTGGCTATTGTTTCCAGGGGGTTGTTTTGTGCTATAATTACATTGTGTCAGGTCCAAGACAAAAGGGAGATATCACTGTAGACCACAGGAGGCTGGTGGAACCTTAATTTGGGAGGATGGGCTCGTGGTAATGGCTGGAACAGAATAAGCGGAGTGTTATCAAACACACGGTTTCCATGTATTTGATGCCATTCCATTAGGTCTGTTCTTGCCATAATTATGAGCCGTCCTCCCCTCAGCAGCCTCCTGTGCTGTAGACACTATAATATGTCGTGGCTTCCCACAACCTCCCCCCAACTTGAGGGTTACAGGTATACTGCATGTTATTCAGATATAGCTGATATATCTGACAAACAAATTGCATGTATGCCACGTTGCTCCTTATGAATGTAGCGTCGAGGTGAATGAAGAACCATGTGTGTCATAATGGAGGCTGGGGATGAGGTGACATCTTGGTTATAATAGGTTCCTTTATCCAGGTTCTTCCTCCTCCTTTACACTATATGAACAATTTACTGAATAATGTTTCAATTACTACCGAGTGCCTACACATAAGTGTCATTATTTCCAGGAATAAAACTAGGGAAGTATTCATGTATGACTACACAGACATATAGCATAGTACCACATCTCACCATACATTATGGAAGTTATAATCAACCAGGGGCTATGCGTTCTAAAAACAATGTATGAACGACGTGGAAGGTGTGTTCCACGTCGTGTTGGTGTCCTTTAGTAGTGATTTCTTTGCAGCAATTCGACCATGAAGGCCCGATTCACGCAGACTCCTCTGAACAGTTGATGTTGAGATGTGTCTGTTACTTGAACTTCGTCTCGGGCCTAACAACACCCATGCCGATATATCCACCAAACACCGGCTTCTTCTTCACTTAAATAATGCACGCTATAGAATGCTTTTCAAGCCAATCACAAACTAGTATTCAACAATGCAATGGTGTAACATACATTACACAACTTACATTGTCCATGCTCCCCTTTGTACCTGCATAGGCCTATTTCCGCCATATTGTGCTCCCTGCTTACATGTATTCTTTATCCCACCACCACAGAGCCTTTTGAGGATGCCATCCTGACCCAGTCAGCGGTCCCTGCCCTTCACAAGGCTGGATCTGTGGATAACTCCAGCCCCTTGTTGGTGCGCTCTGCTGCCTTCAAGGCCCAGGAGGAGCTGGAAGGCCAGGCCTGGTACCACGGAGAGATGAGCCGACGAGACGCAGAGAAACTACTGGTAGACGACGGAGACTTCCTGGTTAGGAAGAGCACCACCAACCCTGGGTCGTACGTACTGACGGGCATGCACAATGGGCTGGCCAAACACCTACTGCTGGTGAATCCTGAGGGCACGGTGAGCAGGGAGGGAGAAGCGGGCGAGAGAGAGTTACACTAGTGTGAAAAGGCGAATAAGAGAAAGGGTGAGTGATTGAGTAAATACCCACTGGGCACAGAGGTCAATTCAACGTCTATTACTCATTGGGCCAACGTAATTCTGTTGAAATGACATGGAAACAACATTGATTCAACTAGTGTGTGTCCAGTGAGTAAGTAATTGTGAGACAAAGAGAGAGAGAGAGAGAGAGAGGTACAGTATGCTAGAGAAATGTTTACCTGTAAATAATACTCATATTATCCCCCATGTCACTCACTCACTTTTGTATCCTTTGTATCTTTTGAAAAGGTGCGGACAAAAGATCACATATTTGACAGCATCAGTCACCTGATAGGCCATCACCGTGACAACAGCTTACCCATAGTGTCTGCAGGAAGTGAACTTTGTCTGAAGCAGCCTGTGGGCAACAGGAAATAGTGACGATCCACTCACTAAACCTGATGGGAGATGGAGTTCTGAAACTTAAACCTCCAATTCCTCCTGAAAACCTGAAACTTGAAGATGAAAATAGAGAATATATTATTGTTGAAAAAAGGTTACTTAACGATGATGACAGTGTCTTGGAAGCGGTCTGTGGCTGAGCAAACTCCCAGGCCACAAAAAGGAGGATGAGAAAGAAGAAGGTTTGCTGATATAAAAAATATTTATAGAACTGTTATTATTTTGTTGTGATGATTGAAATGCTATATTTTTGAGAAGACATATAGGTGCATTTGGGACATATATGTTGATTTGGTGTTTTAAAAACAAAGAAAAACAAGTTAGTAGTTTAGATGACGAAGCGCAAATCGACATCAAAGAGGGGAAAGAAAATAGTATTTTCGAATAAAACCCTGAATTTTTGTTTTGTCTATCAAGCACAACCAGATTTACACAGTCATTGGTAAGTAGGAGTTACATAGAGGAGAACAACTATTTGAAAATGCTGTTGTTTATATTGAAACTATTTTAGGATTATTTGTCCTTTATCGCAGCTATAGCGCGACGACATCTTCCCTTGGGGTTACTAATGAATCTATCCTGGTCCCAGACCAGTTTGTGATGTCTTGCCAACACCTGAGGGCGGGACAATGACCATAGCCCATAGGAGTGGGTAAGACAGCACAAATGGGTCTGTGACCAGGCTAAAATGAATCTGCTTTATAAGAATTAAAGACGTGAATGTGTTTTGCTTTACAGTAGTCACAGTGTGTTGGGGTCAGGGGTCGCAACCTTTGGCCCCTCATAGTGCTGTCAACATGGCTTTAAAGATACTGGGTGAATCTGTTGTACTCCCTTGATTCCTTGCATCCTCTCTCCTTGCCCCCCCCCCCCTTCTCAAAACCTTCCGATAGCCTTATGAAACCAGACTGATCTAACTGTAAGTCTCTCTGGATAAGACCGTCTGCTAAATGACTAAAATGTAAATGTAAAAATGTGACAATGTCACATTCTGTTTCACTTCACGAAACGTAAGCTCAGTGGTCAGTCTGGTTTCATGAGGCTATATAGATCCGAGGGGAGGACCCTCACATCTTCTGCTCCAATGTGCTTTGAGAAGGAAACAAGGAGGGAGGGGCATGAGGAATGAAGTTATTACTATTGAGATTGACCCAATGACATTTTATTTATAATGAAGTACTCTACTTGTGTCACTGCAGTCGCATGACTTGACAAATCTAACTGTTCCTGTGGACATTGTTCATAGACCTTGAACCCCCTTGGGAGTTACTTGTGTATGCTCACACTGTTAAAAAAAATATATATATATATATTTATTGCTTTTCAAAATATTATTTCATAATTGGTTTCTGGATCCTTCTTTAAACTGGGTGTGTAGTAAGTCAACTAGTTTGGAGCTTCGATCATGCAAATGAATATTCTTCACATCATTTCTAGCATTTATGGCTTTATAGTGGACTTTTAAAAGTGTATTATTTGACAAATTATTATCACAAATGTATAGCACAATCAGAAGTTTAAAAGATTATCTGTGTTAATTGTATTGAGAACAATTCACCAACGTGTTTTAACTTAAATCACTATACCGACGGGAGGTTTAGAAAAATCCTCGCGATTTCACCTAGCGCACTCTTAATTAGATAATAAGGATATTAGATCACTTTCTCTTGTGTAACAATATTGATTATAAATTAATTCTCATTTCTCAATGTATGGATTTGGATAGGTCTATTGACATCACAGAATGGTCATCAAGTACAGAAAAGCTGACTGATAGAACAGCTAAATTGGCCTTTTACCTATGCATTTAGACTGAATTTACATAACTAGGAATAGTTCAATTATATTTATCATGTTATATAGCATATGTTACATATTTGTTTTATATACCTATTGTGATAACATTGTAATAAAATAAAAAATAATGAATATTGGAGTTGTATGGTACAACTTATTTAAATTCAACCACTTGAAATCTATACATTAATATAGTTTACAATACATATTTAGAATTTTTATTTTTTTACAGTAATTGCATAGGTAAAACAGCCATTTATCTAAATGGTTACAGAAGCTGAAAATAAAACATGTTTTAGCCTCATGTTCATGCATAAGTACAGAAACTGAATACTATGACCATTTACAAAACCTGTGACAAACGGGATACTGATGCTGTTAGATAATGATGTGTACAGGATTGATCCAAAACAGAACCTGTGTTTCCAGTTCATTTGATTGACAAGAAGATTTATGATACTGTAGGCTACCTGTATTTTGCAGCAAGAGGAAGTGAACGTGGATCTACTCTCACAACTGTCTTTTAAATAAGTCTTACTCTGATTTTTAAAGGGGATCATAGCAATGTTATGATATGATAACCTCCCCATCAAAATATGATACAGTTGCTGTCTAACCTAAAGCAGTTCCATGTACTTTTAGTCTAGATTGTGTACATTTACAGACAGCCCGCTGCTTTCGTGGCAGTTTATGAACAGACGAAATAGAATAGTTATACATTTTGTTTGGCAGATCTGTACAGTGACTTTTTGGAAAGGACCAGATTGAAGAATAGTTTCCCAAAACTCTTAGGGACAAATCCTGACTGGAGGTCGACGCATGATATTCAAACCTTTAAACAAATAATCAAATAATCTTACATGAATCAATCTTACACCATTACAGTAATAGCTTGGCATAAATAATGTTATGTTAGCTCAACAAAGAATTGTGAGTCAACTCAACATCCCCATGTATACTGTAGGGAGTCACACTAGAACATGGCTTTTTCAGATTTCTGTTGATGAAAATGTGCCTTTTATTTGTACCAATGGTGTTTTTCTTCTTCAAAGTGCAATAGCTGGAACTTCTTCATGGGCATGCCCTGCCGTTCGTTAGAGTGCATCCCATTGGCACCCTAATCCTTATATAAAGCACTACTTTTGACCAGGGGTCCCTGGTTAAAAGTATTGCACTATAGAGAATAGGGTGCCATTTGGGACGCATTCTAAGAGTTGTGTTTCGCAGTACTGCTTGAGTGTTGCTGCTTGAGATTCAACGTTTTTCTCTCTCTCTAGTTTCCAAATTCTGAATATGATGAGTCTTTTTGTCAGAAGGACCACAAAAACACATTTTGGAACAAGTAAAAAATAAAAAAAAAACAAAGAAATGAGTCCAAACAATGTTTACAGATTTAGTCTTTGGTTGTATGAGTTATCATCATTCTGTATGACTGTTGGCAATAAAACCGTGAATGTTCTTTTTTTGTTTGATGAACAGTCATACTATTTTCCATGCAGTTCCACTGACTCCCATTAAACAGCATGCGGTATATGTGCCTCAATGCACAGCAAACGTATGTAGTGATAACATCAGTGATAACATCAATCGATTGTTTTATATCAAATGCTGTTTTCTACATACAGTATTCCGATTAATTGCATTCCAACTGAACCACTTAATGTGTAAAATTTACTGTTATGTCTGAAAAATATTTGTCTTATTTGAGAAGTTTGTTTATGTTTGTCTTGAGCAATTGTCAGCTGAATAGATGAACTGAAAAGTCTCTTTAGTTCAGTGGTCGATCTCCAAGGCATTCATAGTCGATCACCAAACATTTCTGTCAAAAACAATGATAAGGACTTGCGTTCCTATGTCATTTTTTGGTTTAGCGCTGTTGGTGGTAGGTGCACATGATTCCGCAGCCATAGCGCCAGAAAGGAAAAAAAGTGTTTCCATTTTGAACCGTTTCATGTGCTTGAAGGTGGAACTCCACGTACCCGGCAGGCCCAGAGAGAAAATCAAGTTCCCCTATAGGCCTACCGCTGGCCAATCAGATAGCTCAGCTTACCGTGTCTGCAGTTTCCTCGAGCCATAGGCTGTAAAAAGAAGCCTCAAATGCACAGCAAAGTTGATACTGTGAGATTTCAAAACACTTAAAACCATGACTCGAGAGAGAGACTCGATGAATACAGCAAAGAGCTGCTGTTTTTACAACTAAGTACATGTTTAAGTTGTTATTCAGCAACGTCAACACTTTCATAAACCATAAAATGCGTGTTCTCCCTACTTCCACTCATTCTACAACCAGCACTGCAGCTGCAATGAATGAGTAGGAAAGTGTTTTAATAAGCCTTAGTTATTATTAGCAGCTTGTGTCTTTTTCAATATCAAGGAAAATGACACTTTCTCTGGTCATAGGAGTAACAGCATGAATTGGTGCATGAGGCAGAAATAATGTGGTGCGACTTGAGTTTCACCATCAGCTGGAAGACTGTGTCCCCTTTTCTCAGAGGAGGGATGGTGAGTCGTTTGAGAGGCTGCTTCACCGCTGCTCCCTCCCTCCCCTCAGACTGACCATCAGATGCAGGCCATCAGTACAGTAAAAAAAAAAAGCGAATTATTATGCTCACTCAGCCGTGGGTGCATGAGGCAGAAATAATGCAGTGCGACTTTGAGTTTTGCCATCAGCTGGAAGACTGTTTACCCTTTTCTCAGAGGAGGGAGGGACGGTGAGTCGTTTGAGAGGCTGCTTCACCGCTGCTCCCTCCCTCCCCTCAGACTGACCATCAGATGCAGGCCATCAGTACAGTAAAATCAAAAAATATTATTATTTTGTCACTCACAAGTAATACATCAAATTATCTATTACCAGTCTGATCATATACCTACAATGTTGAAATATAATTTTAGAATGTCCTGCGAAAAACAACATTGGCAGGGTAATTCAAGCCTAGCCAATATACAGTGATAATGTATTGGGCCTATAGCCTACTGCACAAACCTCATTACTACAGTACTGTTTTTAATTGGTTAATGTTGCATAGGCTTACATTTTTTAAGTCATGTAAATAAAAAATCTGAGCGGTTTGCTTTTGGACTCAGAAATTGGTCTGGACTCAGAAAAGGTTGGTGACCACTGCTTTAGTACATAGCAGCAGAGGGTGGTGCCCTGCAACCTCCAGTCAACACTTCAACCTGGTTTAGCTCTGCTACAGGGAAGCTTCACTTCAACCTGGTTTAGCTCTGCTACAGGGAAGCTTCACTTCAACCTGGTTTAGCACTGCTACAGGGAAGCTTCACTTCAACCTGGTTTAGCTCTGCTACAGGGAAGCTTCACTTCAACCTGGTTTAGCACTGCTACAGGGAAGCTTCACTTCAACCTGGTTTAGCTCTGCTACAGGGAAGCTTCACTTCAACCTGGTTTAGCTCTGCTACAGGGAAGCTTCACTTCAACCTGGTTTAGCTCTGCTACAGGGAAGCTTCACTTCAACCTGGTTTAGCTCTGCTACAGGGAAGCTTCACTTCAACCTGGTTTAGCTCTGCTACAGGGAAGCTTCACTTCAACCTGGTTTAGCTCTGCTACAGGGAAGCTTCCATGAGCTCATAGACATATTAACAGTTAAATGATGCTACAGTACAGGTAGTAGCATAATGTTGAGCAAATCATCTGGTTAAATACAATCGTTTTACACAATAAAACAAAGAGCATGCTACCATTGTATAATTAAGCAATAAGGCCCGAGGGGGTGTGGTATATGGTCAATAAACCATGGCTAAGGGCTGTTCTTAGGCACGACGAGTGCTTGGATACAGCCCTTAGCCATGGTATATTGGCCATATACCACAAACTCCCAAGGTGCCTTATTGCTATTATAAATTGGTTACCAACTTAATTAGAGCTGTAAAAATAAATGTTTTGTCATACCCGTGGTATACGGTCTGATATACCACAGCTGTCGGCCAATCAGCATTCAGAGCTCGAACCACACAGTTTATAATGTAGAGTAACAGTATTTAGGAAAAACTGTACACATATGTCAAAGTATGACAAACAAAAAAATAATAAATAGCTTTTTTCAAGAGTTACATTTACAATGAATGTAAAATAACCATCTGTTTACCATCCCAGCCCACCATGCGTGCTTTACAGGACCTACAGTATAGTGGCAGTCTACAGCTTCACTGTAGTTTATGGCCTAGATTAAATTTGGACCGCGGAATATCTGCGTCATAGAGCGATTTGACATTTAAAGGTAATTAAACATATGCAGCGTTTACCATGAATGCAGTCTCTGCGAAAGCAGAAAACGTTACCTTTAAAAAGGTGCCGAATTTAATATAGCCCCCTATATCTCGACTGCACAGTGTTTATCTGGTCTGGACAGTTTCTGGACCCTCTACCCTCACAGAGAGGGAGAGCCAAGTGCTTGTTTGTGGTTATGAAGTAATTCGGCTAAATATACTGAACAAAAATAGAAACGCATCATACGTACTGCCAAATTCTCTATGACGACGTTGGAGGCGGCTTATGGTAGAGAAATTAACATTAAATTGTCTGGCAACAGCTCTGGTGGACATTCCTGCAGTAAGCATTTGTGTGCAAAATTGAAGAGAAATAAGCTACAAAAAGCGTATGGAAAATGTAGGGCCTCTTATTTCAGCTCATGAAACATGGGGCCAACACTATACATGTTGCGTTTATATCTTTTGTCAGTATAGTTACATTATAGGCCTTCAATGTCTCTCCATCCTATGCACAGCATAGGGCTACAATGTCTCGCGTTGCCACACTTCGTAGTCTCTTGTGTTCATTCAGAATGATTTGGATATGGAGGTTCAGGGCCCAGCAGAAAACCTCAACCCTCCTCTCCATTGGCCACATTGGCGCACGATGATGTTGGACTCTTTATCAAGGTCTGTGCCACTATAATATTCAGACTACTGTCCCTGTTCTTCTGCTGCTCATCTGCCCTGCTGTGGTTGTTAGGATTATTATGGGCTGTGCTCCTGCTGTGCTCCTGCTGTGCTCCTGCTGTGCTCCAGGTTACTGGGCTTATTGGGCTCACCGCTGCTGGAGACCTTCCCCTTTATCAGACAGCCACAGACCAAGCTAAAGAAGGCTCTCCTCATCTCCCTGCTGGCCAAGGTGTAGATAACAGGGTTCATGGCAGAGTTGAGCACGGCCAGGGCTATGAAGTAGTCGGCCTTGTAGAGGATGGTGCAGCAGCGATGCTCGCAGGCCACATCAATGAGGAGGAGGACGAAGATGGGCGTCCAGCATGCAATGAAGACGCCGACCACGATGATGACAGTACGGAGGAGGGTCATGGAGTGCTCTGAGTTCGAATGTTTCGTCACCTTGCGACTGCTGGATAGATAGAAAGACAGAGAGATAAATAAAACCATGGATGGATGGATGGATGGATGGATGGATGGATGGATGGATGGATGGATGGATGGATGGATGGATGGATGGATGCATGGACACCGGCCACCCATCCATCCAAGACAGAAGACAAAAAAACAAGTAACCAACATATAGATAGCATCAATACACACCTGGTCCTCACCAACATGTAGATAGCATCAATACACACCTGGTCCTCACCAACATATAGATAGCATCAATACACACCTGGTCCTCACCAACATGTAGATAGCATCAATACACACCTGGTCCTCACCAACATGTAGATAGCATCAATACACACCTGGTCCTCACCAACATGTAGATAGCATCAATACACACCTGGTCCTCACCAACATGTAGATAGCATCAATACACACCTGGTCCTGACCAACATGTAGATAGCATCAATACACACCTGGTCCTGACCAACATATAGATAGCATCAATACACACCTGGTCCTCACCAACATGTAGATAGCATCAATACACACCTGGTCCTCACCAACATATAGATAGCATCAATACACACCTGGTCCTCACCAACATGTAGATAGCATCAATACACACCTGGTCCTCACCAACATGTAGATAGCATCAATACACACCTGGTCCTCACCAACATGTAGATAGCATCAATACACACCTGGTCCTCACCAACATGTAGATAGCATCAATACACACCTGGTCCTCACCAACATGTAGATAGCATCAATACACACCTGGTCCTCACCAACATGTAGATAGCATCAATACACACCTGGTCCTCACCAACATGTAGATAGCATCAATACACACCTGGTCCTCACCAACATGTAGATAGCATCAATACACACCTGGTCCTCACCAACATGTAGATAGCATCAATACACACCTGGTCCTCACCAACATGTAGATAGCATCAATACACACCTGGTCCTCACCAACATGTAGATAGCATCAATACACACCTGGTCCTCACCAACATGTAGATAGCATCAATACACACCTGGTCCTCACCAACATGTAGATAGCATCAATACACACCTGGTCCTCACCAACATGTAGATAGCATCAATACACACCTGGTCCTCACCAACATGTAGATAGCATCAATACACACCTGGTCCTCGACCAACATAGTAGATAGCATCAATACACACCTGGTCCTCACCAACATATAGATAGCATCAATACACACCTGGTCCTGACCAACATGTACAGTGTCTTGCAGAAGTATTCATCCCCCTTGGTGTTTTTCCTATTTTGTTGCATTACAACCTGTAATTTAAATTGGTTTTTATTTGGATTTCATGTAATGGACATACACAAAATAGTCTGAATTGGTGAATTGTTTAAAAAAAATTGAAAAAAAAAAAACAACTCAGAAGTGCATATGTATTCACCCCCTTTTCTATGAAGGCCCTAAATAAGATCTGGTGCAACCAATTACCTTCAGAAGTCACATAATTAGTTAAATAAAGTCCACCTGTGTGCAATCTAAGTGTCACATGATCTGTCACATGATCTCAGTATACATACACCTGTTCTGAAAGGCCCCAGAGTCTGCAACACCACTAAGCAAGGGGCAGCAGCAAGCAAGCAGCACCATGAAGACCAAGGAGCTCTCCAAACAGGTCAGGAACGAAGGTGGGGAGAAGTATAGATACGGGTTGGGTTATAAAAAATATCCAAAACTTTGAACATCCCATGGAGCACCATTAAATCCATTATAAAAAAATTGAAAGAATATGGCACCACAACAAAATGCCAAGAGAGGGACGCCCACCAAAACTCATGGATCAGGCAAGGAGGGCATTAATTAGAGAGGCAACAAAGAGACCAAAGATAACCCTGAAGGAGCTGCAAAGCACAACAGCGGAGATTGGAGTACCTGTCCATAGGACCACTTTAAGCTGTACACTCCACAGAGCTAGGCTTTACGGAAAAGTGGCCAGAAAAAAAAGCCATTGCTTAAAGACAAAAATAAGCAAACATGTTTGGTGTTCGCCAAAAGGCATGTGGGAGACTCCCCAAACATATGGAAGAAGGTACTCTGGTCAGATGAGACTAAAATGTTGCTTTTTGGCCATCAAGGAAAACGCTCTCGTCACCCGAGAACAAAATCCCCACAGTGAAGCATGGTGGTGGCAGCATCATGCTGTGGGGATGTTTTTCATCGCCAGGGACTGGGAAACTGGTCAGAATTGAAGGAATGATGGACGGCGCTAAATACAGGGAAATTCTTGCGGGAAACCTGTTTCAGTCTTCCAGAGATTTGAGACTCTTCACCTTCCAGCAGGACAACGACCCTAAGCATACTGCTAAAGCAACACTCGAGTGGTTTAAGGGGAAACATTTAAATGTCTTGGAATGGCCTAGTCAAAGCCCAGACCTCAATCCAATTGAGAATCTGTGATATGACTTAAAGATTGCTGTATACCAGTGGAACCCATTCAACTTGAAGGAGCTGGAGCAGTTTTGCCTTGAAGAATGGGCAAACATCCCAGTGGCTAGATGTGCCAAGCTTATAGAGACATACCCCAAGAGACTTGCAGCTGTAATTGCTGCAAAAGGTGGCTCTACAAAGTATTGACTTTGGGGGGGTGAATAGTTATGCAAGCTCAAGTTCAGTTTTTCTGTCTTATGTCTTCTTTGTTTCACAATAAAACATATTTTGCAACTTCAAAGTGGTAGGCACATTGTGTAAATGAAATGATACAACCCCCCCAAAAAAATCTATTTTAATTCCAGGTTGTAAGGCAACAAAATAGGAAAAATACCAAGGGGGTGAATACTTTTGCAAGCCACTAGATGTGTAGACAGACAGACAGACAGACAGGCAGGCAGAGCAGAGCAGACAGAGACAGACAGACAGACAGACAGACAGACAGACAGACAGACAGACAGACAGACAGACAGACAGACAGACAGACAGACAGACAGACCAATCGATCACCATAAGATAGCATCAATGCATACCTGGTCCTCACCAACATGTAGATGCGTATGTACAGGACGGACATGGCCAGCAGCAAGGCCATGAAGATGATGATGCAGAAGGCCACGTACTTCTTGGTATAGAGCGGTAGGACTGTGGAGCAGTCAGGGAGGTTGTCCAAGCAGTTCCACCCCAGGATGGGCAATGCTCCCAGGGATATCGCTATGAGCCAGCAGGTCCCTATGAGCAAGAACACCCTGTAATTCTTACTGGCATCATAGGGCCTCATTTTAATCATGGTCAGATGTCTCTCTATAGCTATAGCCAGGAGACTGAATGTGGAAGCCCCCAGGGCTACAAACATGCTCCCTTCCCTCACAAACCACAACACTGGAGACAGGTGAAGGGTCTTCTCCCCTGACATGAGGAGGTTGACGATATAAGCCACCCCAGCCAGAAGGTCACACAACGCCAGGTTGGCTATGAAGAAGTACATGCGGTTGTGGAACTTGTGGTTTTTCCATATTGCTACTAGAACAATCAGGTTCTCCAGGATTATGAAGCAACAGATGATGAGGAACACGATGGTTTTAGCATCCAAGGTGACGCCACCACCTGTGATTTTTCCATTCTGACGGTTTTCCAGCTTCCCTGTGTAGTTATAGTGGATAAATATCTGCTGGTTCATCGTCTCTGGTTTTCAAGCTGTTATTCCACAAATGTCCAGCAGAGATGAGTAAAGAGGCGTATTAAAAGTCCTTTTTTGAGTGAGATCGACGAATATCCCACCTTTTACAGCTGAGCTGAAAAGTGATGGACCAGCTAGATAAAAAAAAAAAAAGATTATTAACACGTTAGTTTTTTTTTATCCCTCTCTCTTGATCGAAAATGAATGAGTGCATCTGGGTAGCATCTATCCGGAAATTGAGACGTTTATTATCCAGAGTTGCTGCCCTAGAAACATGTTTCATTTAGTCTATGATTGAGGTATGCTGTCATTTAAATCTTACTGCCAATTCAAAGGCTCTCGACGAGCACACCCTTTGTTCTTAATGTGTTTAAACACAAAATAACATACAACCAGAAAAAAATACAATTCATGTAATTTCACTAAATTATGTTACATTTCAAATAAAGATAATCTTAAAAACACATTTTATTTTTGTCTATAGTTTATACTGGCGACTATAGCCAACAAAATATATTTTTAATCATAGTTTTTATTATAGCCTATTGAAAGGAATTAGAATCCCGTCCAGCTATAGATGTAAATAGTAAAGAGTCACCGTCAGATGCTCTAGTCTGGAGCCGATTTCAGAGATCCTTTCCAGCGACGCGCGAAAGTTACTCGACTTCATCCAAGCTTCTTTCAGATAATTAAATATTTTTTACATTTCTTCAAGTGGTGGTGATAAATCCTCTTCATTTAGTAATAATACGAGTCTACAACGTTATTCCTTCACCCCCAAAGTTCTTCTTGCAGAAGTTTCAGTATTTGTCTTTACACATTTCTCTACATCTGTACTGAAGTAGCCTGCCCCTCTTTCTTCCATGTCTGACTAATGGCTGAAGGCTCACACCTCCCTTCCAGAGAGACTGACGGGAAACTAGGGAGGGCTGTATTAACAACACTGCAGACATTATTAAACATGCATTACTCAAAGTCATTTGGATCAATATTGAGTCCAGTATTTTCATCATGGTAAGATACAACTACCATGATACAATGTAGGTGTCATTGTAAATAAGAATTTGTTCTTAACTGACTTGCCAAGTTAAATAAAGGTAAAATCTTTTTTTATTTAAAAAAAAAACAAGGCCCTCACACTGTTAAAACTCCCAATTCACCACTTTATTGACAACGTTTAAATCCAAAACAGTTCTTCATCAGGTAAAAAAAAAACCCAGCTCAAACCATTGTTTCTGAAGTAATAAGTGGTAGGTATCATGTTGTATAAAGGATTGGAGACAGGCGAAGGAATACGTAATTGGGGTTTTTAATACTCCACCCAAAAATACAACATGCCATGAAAGGCACAGGGACGAAGCCAAAAACAAACACGTAAACAAAAACAGGGATGTAACCCGAACAAAAGAGCGAAGTAAAACCTCTAGTAAATACACGGGACGAGACCCGTAATAACAATACACGGGACAAGACCCGTAATAACAATACACGGGACGAGACCCGTAATAACAATACACGGGACGAGACCCGTAATAACAATACACGGGACGAGACCCGTAATAACAATACACGGGACGAGACCCGTAATAACAATACACGGGACGAGACCCGTAATAACAATACACGGGACGAGACCCGTAATAACAATACACGGGACGAGACCCGTAATAACAATACACGGGACGAGACCCGTAATAACAATACACGGGACGAGACCCGTAATAACAATACACGGGACGAGACCCGTAATAACAATACACGGGACGAGACCCGTAATAACAATACACGGGACGGGACCCGTAATAACAATACACGGGACGAGACCCATAATAACAATACACGGGACGAGACCCATAATAACAATACACGGGACGAGACCCGTAATAACAATACACGGGACGAGACCCGTAATAACAATACACGGGACGAGACCCGTAATAACAATACAAGGGACGAGACCCGTAATAACAATACACGGGACGAGACCCGTAATAACAATACACGGGACAAGACCCGTAATAACAATACACGGGATGAGACCCGTAATAACAATACACGGGACGAGACCCGTAATAACAATACACGGGACGAGACCCGTAATAACAATACACGGGACAAGACCCGTAATAACAATACACGGGATGAGACCCATAATAACAATACACGGGACGGGACCCGTAATAACAATACACGGGACGAGACCCGTAATAACAATACACGGGACGAGACCCGTAATAACAATACACGGGATGGGACCCGTAATAACAATACACGGGACGAGACCCGTAATAACAATACACGGGATGAGACCCGTAATAACAACCAACAAGACAATGATGATCAGAGGGCACATATATACAATTACTAATCAGGGGAATTGGAATCAGGTGTGCGTAATGAGACAGTTCAGTGACGCCTGGAGCGGGAATCCGTGACAGTAGGCTACAATATAGGTGACCTTGCACCACTTTTCACAGCCTGGTCTCATAGACTAGATGTAACATAGTAAATGTAAATTCGGGAAACTCAAATTAGTATGATATGTTAATTAGCAACTTTGCAACTATTTAGCATGTTAGCTAACCCAAACCTTAAACCTTTAACCTAACTCCTAACCCTAACCTTAACCCCTAACCATAATCCCTAACAGTAGTATTAGCCACCTCAGCCAGATTATAAACTCTCCAAAATCTCAATTTAAAATAATGTCTTACATGGCTCTTAGATTACCTACTCACTTTAAACTATTTGATAACTTATAACCATGTTATAACTGTTTTATAATTAATGTTCCTGAACCCTGAACAGCTGCAACTGTTTTACCAAACAGAGAAAACTAGAGAAGACCCACAAAGGCCTGTTCTAAAGACTTCCACACCAAACCAATGGTATAAACATCATATGGTGTGACTTTAAAATAGCCCTCTGACTGTGCTGCAGCAGCAGGTTCTGCTCTGCCTTGTGGTAAAGGCGTGTACCTTTGGCAAAGGGGAGGGCTATGGCATGCTAAGAGAGTGGGGAGACAGGCAGATAAAGAGACAGAGACACAGACAGAGACAGAGAGAGAGAGAGAGAGACAGAGAGAGAGAGAGAGAGAGAGAGAGAGAAAGAAAGAAAGAAAGAAAGAAAGAAAGAAAGAAAGAAAGAAAGAAAGAAGAAAGAAAGAAAGAAAGAAAGAAAGAAAGAAAGAAAGAAAGAAAGAAAGAAAGAAAGAAAGAAAGAAATTAATTGAGGGAAACAGAGAGAGAGATATCTGTTAGGCGAAATACTGCAGTGTGCAGTAACAGCAGCGAGATGTGTGGCCTGTTGCCATGAGAAAAGGACAACCAATGGAGAACAAACAACATTGTAAATGCAACCTATAATTATCTGTTTATATATTTTCCCTTTCATACTTCAACTACTTGCACATTGTTACAACACCTGTACATAGCCAATAATATAACATTTGAAATGTATATATTCTTTTAAAACTTTTGTGAGTGTAATGTTCACTAATGTTTCACTTATTTATTTCCTTTTTGTTTGTCTATTCCATTTGCTTTGGCAATGCAAACATATGTTTCCCATGCCAATAAAGCCCCTTTGAATTGAATTGAATTGAGAGAGAGCGAGAGAGAGAGAGAGAGAGAGAGAGGAAGAGTCTGGCCGAAAGTTTGGTGACATTTACTGCTTCCTCTCATTGATGAACTGAAATGTTACCTACAGTGATCGCTCCCTAAGCACAGCAAATCAGTTAACACAGTCCATAGTGTAGATGATTTTGCAGCAGGAATCTACCCCTCCCTTTGCCAGTCCTCTCCAGGCTATTCTCTCCTCTAACCTTCTGCCAACCCAGGAACCCCCCTCCCTCCCTCCCCCAGCCTGTCCCAGGCTGCCCTCCCCTTCCCCTGCAGTTCACCTAAATAGCTAACAGGTACTGTCCCATCTCAAAACCATCCCTGACGCCTCCCTTGACCCACTGCAGATCACCTACAGAGCTAACAGGTCTGTGGGCAACGCTGTCAACATGGGCCTATACTGCATCCTCAAACACCTCGATAACCCAAAGACATATGCAAGGATATTGTTTGTGGACTTTAGCTCTATGTTCAATACCATCATCCCAGAACTGCTACAAGACAAACTTTCCCAGCTAAATGTGCCCAGCTCCATCTGTCAGTGAATCACTGACTTCCTGACCAACAGGACTCAACATGTGAAGCTGGGAAAACACTTTTCAGCACCGAAGCGCAACAAGGAAGCATGCTCTCACCTCTACACTACTCACTCTACACCAATGACTGCACCTCCAACGTATCTCAAATCAAATCAAAGTTTATTTGTCACGTGCGCCGAATACAACAGGTGTAGACCTTACAGTGAAATGCTTACTTACAGGCTCTAACCAATAGTGCAAAAAAGGTTTTAGGTGAAGTAAAGTTAGTCAGGCTGATTGAGGTAGTATGTACATGTAGATATGGTTACATACTACCTCAATCAGCCTGACTAACCGGTGTCTGTATGTAGCCTCGCTACTTTTATAGCCTCGCTACTGTATATAGCCTCGCTACTTTTATAGCCTCGCTACTGTATATAGCCTCGCTACTGTATATAGCCTGTCTTTTACTGTCTGTCAGATGACAGACAGTAACACTAGATACTAGACTGGTTGGTCTCGTCACCAACGGCGAGGAGTCCATATACCGTGCAGAGATCAACCAGCTAGTGGCCTGGTGCAGTTGCAATAACCTGGAACTCAAAACAGACAAAACCGTGTAAATGGTGGTTGACTTCAGAAAACGTGACAGCCTCTGTACGCCCATGTAGATATTCCATAAAAAATCTGCCGTTTCCAGCTACAATAGTCATTTACAACATTAACAATGTCTACACTGTATTTCTGATCAATTTGATGTTATTTTAATGGACAAAAATGTGCTTTTCTTTAAAAAAACAAAGACATTTCTAAGTGACCCCAAACTTTTGAACGGTACTGTATATTCTTTTTAACTCATTCACTCTGTTGAGAGTTAGAATAGTAGAATACACCAGGTGCAAGTTCTAAATTGGGTTGTGCATCAGTAGTTTTACTCCTGTCATGTCAGTCACTGATAGTCAGTCAATTAGCCATGTCAGCTAACAGTTTTAGATTATTAAGCTAGTTTTGCGGTCTTCTTTCTATATTAACTTGTTATCATGGTCAAATTACCAGCCGGAAGGCCCCTATTGATTTTGTTAGTCAGTCTCACTCAGATATATTAAAAACAGCTAACATTTCTCTCCACCCCGTGACAAAATGAGAAGAATTGCAGCCAATATGTTTTTAAACTGCAACACTTGCTCTAAACCCTATGGCAAAATCAGTTTTGGTTCTTAAATCATAATGAATAAAAGGGGGAAGGGCCTGATCCTAGATCAGCACTCCTACCCTGAGACGCTTTGTGACTATAGTCTACAGCGTCCAGCAGCAGCAGCAGCAGCAGCAGCGTACTAGGCCTGTGATCCTCCTGGCTTTGAGGACCTGACCTGCAGGCTACAGGAAGGATGGGAAGGGCAGGCAACATGGTGATGTAACACACCAGTGATATAGAGAGGGAACACCAGAACACACGGGATGGGGATGTGTATTACTGTGTGAGAGCCTCTGAGCTGAAGGATGCCTGGTTTAGTGAAAAGGTCATCTCGCTTGTCAGACTCAAGGCACTCCACGGCACCTTTGGGAAGAGACTGGTGGTTTCAACATGGAATGATACAGTAGTAACTTTACTATAATGCAGGTTTTGTAGCGTCATCTAAGCATAGATGCTCTTGAAAAGCAAAGTACGCAGATTTACACCAAACAACAACATATAAATAATGGTAAAAAATGATGTAGTGTAAGCATTTGTAATAAATATTGCCACTAAATTCTTCCTTTCAATTTCCCCATTTAAAGAAGTGTGGGTCAATCGCATTGGCCAATAACTGTTTAATCTTCTTGTGTGTAATATGGTTATTAACTGTAAGGAATGCTTTGTAATGTGTAGTAGTGGTGTAGCCTGCTTCCAGATCTGGTTTTGTTGTCTTGCCAACTGCTATCATCTGGATCCAGGCTAGTTAATGGTGTGGTCTGGTCAGGCTCCACTCTCTTTGTTACGGTTGCAATCAAAGCTATTTGCTATTTCCTGGTCCTGAAGGTCACTGTGTGCTCACTGTGCCAGGCAGCAACGGGAAAATATCTCTCTTTTCAGAGGAAAATGCCCAACCTGTAGTCAATTCTTTAAAATACTTGATCGTTTGCTCTAGCCTGCCTGGAGTGCCAGATGGGCGGTGTTTGCCATTTTGGGACTATTCTATTAGTTCATTAACCCACGCGAACTCAATCAAGCAGAGATAAAGTATTTTAAATGATTTAAATTAGTATTTGAACCCAGGTCTGGTTGCAAACATAGATGGAAACCGTTGAGATATGCTGTGCAGAGAGCCTTGGTTGGTTTACAATAGATGAGATGTTAGAAGAGTTGCCAGGATGAAAACTCTGTCTGGTGAGATTTAGAACCCTATGGAACCAGAAATAGTGTGCTGTGTGTTAGTAGTCTTGTGGGTTGCTTAGGGTTGCACTCCTGCAAGGACCACCCTCGCAAAATGTTATTTTGTAGTCAACCATAAATGTGGTTTCTGGGATCACATTTCCTTGTCATCTTCGTCAGCAAGATAATAATTAGTCTCCAGTCCACTGCAGTGCACCAACTGGACTGGAGTTAAGTCTGTGGCTGGCGTCTCCTTGCATCGTCATCAATGCTTTAGTCCACACAGTTGTGTTTTCTCCTTCTGGATAGTATTTTTGAACCAAAACCTCAGACCTGCAGTCTCTCATTTAACTTAGTGCAGACCCTTGCCTCTTCCTTCCACAGTAGAAGCTCCTCTCACAGCTGTGAATTCAATCCCTCATGGAATGTTTTCTTCATCCCTTTAGTGGGTTCGCCCCAAATAGCACCCTATTCCCCTATTTAGTGCACTGTGTAGGGAATATAGGGAGCCATTTGGAACGCAGCCCTGTAGTCCTTCCTACAGTAAGAGCTCACTCAGTGCAGTGGTACCTTGGCCAAGTAAATTCCTAACTCTGGACCAGCAATTACGGTAGGTCAACTCAACGATGATTAGCTGTGTGCATTATCAGCATTGTCAAATTGTACTGCAGCCTTGAAATTCCCATCCACAAAAAAATCCACCGAACCATCACCCTACAAATTCATTTGGCATAAAGACCAGCTAGCTTTGTACTTGGAGCCAATTCAATTGAGCTACAACTTGATGCTGCATTTCCGTTTGTACTGTAACCCCTCATTGGGGTCAGAGTCAGTGGGATAGAAATGTACAATTAGGAGTAGGCTTTTGCTTTTAATTTCTGCCCCTCCAACACAGCCCGTGAATTTGGGCTACAAATAAGAGGAGACGTCCTGGCCTGTGGCTTAGTGGTGACGATCCCACAGAAGCCCTGTGATTCGTTAGCATGGCGGGGGGGGGGGGGGGGGTTCATTACACCAATCAAGCATAGCTAAAGTATCGGAAAGATTTAAAATATTTGAACCCCAGGTACTGCTGTGGCAGTCATAAAATTTTGTCAGACAGTTATTGTCACGCAAAAGACTACCGGCCTCACGGTAATTGACCGTTAACTAACATCAACACGTTCATCATCTCCAAGCCTCCACACATACAAGCCGCTGATGCGCCCCTTTGGAACATCTACATTTAAAAAAGTCTAATAATGTCACGTCCTGACCAGAAAAGGGGTCATTTTGTTATTGTAGTTGGTCAGGACGTGGCAGGGGTGTGTTTGTTTTGTGTGTTTCGGTTTTTTGGGGTTATGTTCTATGTTAATATATTTCTATGTTCGTTCTAGTTCTTCTATTTCTATGTTTAGTTAATTGGGCTGACCTTCAATTGGAGGCAGCCTGTTCCTTGTTGCTTATAATTGAAGGTCCTATTTAGTAGGGGTGTTTTTCCATGGGTTTTGTGGGTAGTTGTTCCTTGTATAGTCAGAGCACCTTACAGGACTGGTTTTTGTCGTCGTCGTCGTTTATTATTTTTGTTAAGTGTTCACGTTTATAAAAATAAAAGAAGAAGATGAGCACTGCACTCGCTGCACCTTGGTCTACTTTTTACGACGCACCTGACAAATAAATCAATTTAATTTACACCTTATCAATAAATTCATTATTTATTTTAGTCAGGTCTATAGAAACATTATGATACCGAAGAAAATATATTTCAGAAGAACAGAATAGCAATAATGCTGTTAGCCTTTGTTATCTGGCTATGCTGCATGCCATAGTCTGTCGGTTTGTTCATTTAGCAACTAACCAGAATTAAGTCCAGTAGAATTATTTTATTATTATTTTATTTTATATGATTATATAGTAAGAATAGTATTAGTTGAACTGAGCTGAATAAAATAGAAAAGGTAGTTTACCCATCATTACGTAGCGAGTGCGCATATGAAGTTGAGTATAAAAAAAAGTGAACATTTGATACATATGCTAGATTTGGACTTATTTGGGAACTTTAGTTGTGTGATTTTTGATACAAACCTAGAATATCTTAGAAATCAAAACTTATATCGGCTGCATGATGCAACTACAGGCTATTGCGATCTGTTCCTTGCCTCAGGCTGCACACACTGGTCTCTCATCAAGATGTCATATTTTCACCCATCAGACTATTCTCAACTGAATTTTGTCTTTACTAATATGTACCATTTGTTTAGATTTGGAATGGCCCATTATCCAATGGGCAGGGAGAGAAAATACATGTCATCTGTATGCACTCCAATAGCGAATGGAGGTTCTACCATATATCGCTTTCCTACCGGCCTCCACGCATCAACCACTGTTTGAGGAGCATGCTCTCGCCTAAACTCTGTATACCATGGGCTCTCCAACCTTGTTGCTGCAGCTACCCAGTGCTTAATTTGGGAAACCAAGTGAAATCTGTTTGGGAACATCGACAGTAACGTTAACATGTTTTCGCAAACAAAACATATTTCACTAAACTGTGAAATATGCATAATAATACTGTCACGTCCTGACCATGGTAAGATATTATTTTCTATGGTAGAGTAGGTCAGGGCGTGACAGGGGGTGTTTTTCTATGTTTTGTATTTCTATGCTCACGTTCTAGTTTTGGTATTTCTATGTTGGTTTTGTTTGGGATGATCTCCAATTAGAGGCAGCTGGTCCTCGTTGTCTCTAATTGGAGATCATACTTAAGTAGGATTTTTTTTCCACTTGGTGTTGTGGGATCTTGTTTTTGTATTGCTCAGTGAAGCCTGCAGAACGTGACGGTCGTGTTTCTTTGTTTATTGTTTTGTATAGTGTTCTGAGTATAATAAATGTTATCATGAGCACTCAACACGCTGCACCTCGGTCTACTACTTACGACGATCGTCACAGAAGATCCCACCACCAAAGGACCAAGCAGCGTGGTCAGGACAACTGGACATGGGAGGAGATTCTGGACGGGAAAGGACCCTGGAGTCAGGCTGGGGAGTATCGCTGCCCGAGGGAGGAGATTGAGGCACCAAGAGCAGAGGGGCGTTATTATGAGGCACTATACCAACCACGAGGCAAGTGCGAGAGGCACCCCCAAAAACGTGTTATGCGGGAATGCGCACTGTGTCGCCAGTGCGCAGCTACAGCCCGGTGCAAGCCGTGCTAGAGTTGCCGTGCTAGAGTTGCCACAGTTGCCGTGCTAGAGTTGGCATTCAGCCATGAAGGATTGTGCCGGCTCAGCGTTCCTGGTCTCTGGTGCGTCTCTTCGGCCCAGGTTATCCTGCGCCAGCTCTACGCACGGTACCCCCAGTTCGCCAACACAAACCTGTGCGACCTGTTCCAACACCCCGCGCTTGCCGGGCTATGGGGGTATCCAGCCAGGATGGGTTGTGCCAGCCATAAGCTCCAGACCTCCAGTGCGCCTCCACGGCCCAGTATACGCTGTGCCTGCTCTGCGCACCCGGCCTCCAGCGACGTTCCCTCGTCCAGAGCTCTCAGTGACGTTCCCCAGTCTGGAGCCTCCAGCGACGTTCCCTAGTCTGGTGAGACCTGTTCCGGCTCCACGTACGAAGCCTCCAGTGATGATCCATGGCCCGGAGCCTGTAGGGATAATCCATGGCAAGAAGCCTGTAGGGATGATCCATGGCCTGGAGCCTGTAGAGATGATCCATGGCACGACGCCTCCAGTGATAATCCATGACCCGGAGCCTCCAGTGATGATCCATGGCACAAAGCCTCTAGTGGTGATCCAAGGCGCGGCGCCTGCAGTGACAATCCATGGCATGGAGCCTGTAGCGACGGTCCGCAGCCCGGAACCTCCTGAGACGACCGGCAGCCCAGAACCTCCTGAGACGGCCCGCAGCCCGGTTCCTCCGACAACGATCCACGGTCCGGGGTTACAGAAGCAAAGGGATCAGCGGGCGGAGCGGGGGTTACGCCCCAAACCGGAGCCGCCTCCTCTGTTAAAGGATCCGCGGGATGAGAAGGTTATGTGTACTGCACCAGAGCCGCCATAGACATTAGTTACCCACCCTACCCTCCCTTTAGTTTTTTTTGGGGGGGGGTGTTTTGTTTAGGTGCGGTCGGAGTCTGCACCTTTGGGGGGGGTACTGTCACGTCCTGACCATAGTAAGATGTTATTTTCTATGGTAGAGTAGGTCAGGGCGTGATAGGGGGTGTTTTTCTATGTTTTGTATTTCTATGTTCTAGTTTTGTTATTTCTGTTGGTTTTGTTTGGGATGATCTCCAATTAGAGGCAGCTGGTCCTCGTTGTCTCTAATTGGAGATCATACTTAAGTAGGGTTTTTTTCCACCTGGTGTTGTGGGATCTTGTTTTTGTATTGCTCAGTGAAGCCTGCAGAACGTGATGTTCGTGTCTCTTTGTTTATTGTTTTTGTATAGTGTTCTGAGTATAATACATTTTATCATGAGCACTCAACACGCTGCACCTTGGTCTACTCCTTACGACAATCGTCACAAATACAGTCCACACTCAAAGGCCTTTTGAAGTATAGGCTAGACCAATTATGGACCAAAGACATCATAGTCATTTTGTTTGATGTTTTTCTACCATGCGTAATATGCGGTAGGCTAAGTATTGATAATTATAAACTGGGTGGTTAAAGCCCTGAAGGCTGATTGGCTGACAGCCGTGGTATACCACCTGTATGATAAAACAATTATTTTACTGCTCTAATTACGTTGGTAATCAGTTTATAATAGCAATAAGGCACCTTGGGGGTTGTGGTATACAGTATGGCCAAAATACCACACCCCCTCCTGCCGTATTGCTTAAAGATATTCCGTTTTTTCCGGGCCTGGGCTCATAAGCTTATGCATAAGCTACAGTATGATTATGGGAGTTTTTAATTAATTATCCCCTTATCCCCATTTCATTGTTTTCATAGTTTTTTGGGTCTGTGAAACAAAATCCACAATGTTTTACAGTTTCAACCAGCTGTTGAACTTCTTCAAATTGATCATCACAGTGAGGTGAGTTTTAAAAGCACATTCTGTTTTAATGATACTTATTTGATGTGATTTTCCATTGCATTTGCATTGATGTCAGAGTGGTTAAAGGAACAATAGAGCCCTGAGTACCAGGCCATTAGGACCTGATGGAGGGACAGTAGAGCTCTGAGTACCAGGCCATTAGGACCTGATGGAGGGACAGTAGAGCCCTGAGTACCAGGCCATTAGGACCTGATGGAGGGACAGTAGAGCCCTGAGTACCAGGCCATTAGGACCTGATGGAGGGACAGTAGAGCCCTGAGTACCAGGCCATTGGGACCTGATGGAGGGACAGTAGAGCTCTGAGTACCAGGCCATTAGGACCTGATGGAGAGACAGTAGAGCCCTGAGTACCAGGCCATTAGGACCTGATGGAGGGACAGTAGAGCCCTGAGTACCAGGCCATTGGGACCTGATGGAGGGACAGTAGAGCTCTGAGTACCAGGCCATTGGGACCTGATGGAGGGACAGTAGAGCTCTGAGTACCAGGCCATTAGGACCTGATGGAGGGACAGTAGAGCCCCGAGTACCAGGCCATTAGTGACCTTATGGTAGTTAGCAAGTTGGGTACTACTAAAGCATGTCCAGAGTGAATAAAAGGAGTTTTCTGTAAACGGTAACGTGGAATTTTACTGTGGCCATTACTCATGACGGCCGTGAGGCGGAAATAGGGTCACCACAACAGCCCTACAACACAGGTCTTTCCGTCTGTCTATCCATCCATCCGTCTGATTTGCTGTGGTTAAGACAAAGAAAAAAAACTGTACAAGCACAGCAGCACACAGATGCCAACTTCTGGCACCCCTATGATGTTGAAGTCTATGGATTAATGTGGTTTACCTGAGAAAAACTGCCTGTCAGTTTAAGATTCTTCAATTCGATTTTGTCTTTGGGATTGATGTAACGCCCTGGCCATAGAGAGGTTTTTTTTTGTTCTTTATTTTGGTTAGGCCAGGGTGTTACATTGGGTGGGCGTTCTATGTTCCTTTTTCTATGTTTTGGTATTTCTTTGTTTTGGGCCGTGTGTGTGGCTCCCAATCAGGCACAGCTGAAGCTCGTTGTTGCTGATTGGGAGTCACACATAAGGAGCATGTTTTTCCTTTGGGTATTGTGGGTAATTGTTTCTGTTTTGAGTATTTTCCTAACAGGACTGTTTGCTGTCGTTTTTGTTCATTTTGTAGTGTTCTCTTGTTTTTTGAATTAAAATTCTAATAATGAACACATCCTCTGCTGCACCTTGGTTCCCTCTTCCAGACAGCCGTTACAATTGAGGACAGAGAGAGAAATAACTGTCCAGCTGCTGTTGATAATAACAGACTACATAGTATCCCAACCTGGTCTAAGAGCTTTTCATATTATTCTGTATGTAAATCTGGAACACTCCTTTAGTGTTATGTGTTGAGTTTGGTATGGATGCTTACTTAAGACTAGGTGACAAATCTTTCGATGTGCCTTTTTGTTACGTTACCGCCTTACTTAAAATTGATTTAAAAAAATTCCCCTAGTCAATCTACACACTATACCCCGTAATAGCAAAGAAAAAAAAACGTTTTTTAGTCATTTTTGCAAATTGCATAATCAACTGAAATATCACATTTACACAAGTATTCAGACCCTTTACTCAGTACTTTTTTGAAGCACCTTTGGCACAGTTACAGCCTTGTGTCTTCTTGGGTATGACGCTACAAGCTTGGCTCGCTGGTCACCATAGCAGCACCCACCTGTAGCACGCGCTCCAGCAGTTATATCTCTCTGGTCACCCCCAAAGCCAATTCCTCCTTCGGCCGCCTCTCCTTCCAGTTCTCTGCTGCCAATGACTGGAACGAACTACAAAAATCTCTAAAACTGGAAACACTTATCTCCCTCACTAGCTTTAAGCACCAGCTGTCAGAGCAGCTCACAGATTACTGCACCTGTACATAGCCCATCTATAATTTAGCCCAAACAACTACCTCTTCCCCTACTGTATTTATTTATTTAGCTCCTTTGCACCCCAGTATTTCTATTTCTACTTTGCACTTTCTTCCACTGCAAATCTACCATTCCAGTGTTTTACTTGCTATATTGTATTTACTTCGCCACCATGGCTTTTTTTGCCTTTACCTCCCTTATCTCACCTCATTTGCTCACTTTGTATATAGACTTATTTTTCTACTATATTATTGACTGTAGGTTTGTTTTACTCCATGTGTAACTCTGTGTTGTATGTGTCAACCTGTATGTGTCAACCTAGCCTACCTGGTTAAATAAAGGTGAAATAAAATAAAATAAAAAAAACACCTGTATTTGGGGAGTTTCTCCCACTCTTCTTTGCAGCTCTGTCAGGTTGGATGGGGAGCATCGCTGCACAGCTATTTTCAGGTCTCTCCAGAGATGTTCGATCGGGTTCAAGTCTGGGCTCTGGCTGGGCCACTCAAAGACATTCAGAGACTTGTCCCAAAGTCACTTCTGCATTGTCTTGGGTGTGTGCTTAGGGTCATTGAGCTGTTGGAAGGTGAACCTTCTCCCCAGTCTGAGGTCCTGAGCGCTCTGGAGCAGGTTTTCATCAAGGATCTCTCTGTACTTTGCTCCATTCATCTTTCCCTCAATCCTGACTAGTCTCCCAGTCCCTGCCACCAAAAAACATCCCCACAGCATGATGCTGCCACCACCATGCTTCACCGTAGGGATGGTATTGGCCAGGTGATGAGCGGAGCCTGGTTTCCTCCAGATGTGGCGCTTGGCATTCAGGCCAAATAGTTCAATCTTGGTTTCATCAGATGATAGAATCTTGTTTCTCATGGCCTGAGAGTCCTTTAGGTGCCTTTAAGCAAACTCCAAGCGGGCTGTCATGTTCCTTTTACTGAGGAGTGGCTTCCACCTGGCCACTCTACCATAAAGGCCTGATTGGTGGAGTGCTGCAGAGATAATTGTCCTTCTGGAAGGTTCTCTGGCCATTGTGTTCTTGGTCACCTTCCTGACCAAGGCACTTCTCCTGCGATTGCTCAGTTTGGCTGGGTGGCCAGCTCTAGGAAGGGTCTTGGTGGTTCCAAACATTTAAGAATGTTCTTGGGGATATTCAATGCTGCAGAATTTTTCTGGTACCCTTCCCCAGATCTGTGCCTGGACACAATCCTGTCTCAGAGTTCTACGGACAATTCCTTCGACCTTGTGGCTTGGTTTTTGCTCTGACATGCACTGTCAACTGTGGGACCTTATATAGACAGGGGTGTGCCTTTCCAAATCATGTCCAATCAATTGAATTTACCACAGGTGGACTCCAATCACGTTGTAGAAACATCTCCAGGATGATCAATGGAAACAGGAAGCACCTGAGCTCAATCTCAAGTCTCATAGCAAAGCGTCATACCCACGAAGACTCAAGGATGTAATCGCTGCCAAAGGTGCTTCAACAAAGTACTGAGTAAAGGGTCTGAATACTTATGTAAATGTTCGCTTTGTAATTATGGGGTATGATGTGTAGATTGATGAGGAAAAAAATATATTTATCCATTTTAGAAGAAGGCTGTAATGTAACAAAATGTGTAAAAAGTCAAGGGGTCTGAATACTTTCCGAATGCACTGTAACCCGTAGTTGCTCTGGATAAGAGCGTCTGTAGAATGTAAATGTTAGTTAACTTTAACCCTAACGCCGAGCTAACGTTAACAACCTAGCTAGAATTTGTAACATCATACATTTAGCAAATTCGTCACATATTGTACATTTTACAAATTCGTTACATATAGTACGAATTGTAATTTGTAACATATACAAAATGGGTGATGGACATGCACAAATTAATACATACCATACGAAACGTAACATATCATACTAAATAGAGTGTCTAGGATTTACATACAGAATAATACGAAATACTCTGAGACCAGGTTGAGTATCCTAACTGTATAAGTCCATACTTTGAGTCAATATTCACGTAATTATAAGGAATTCTCTTTGACCACACCTACAAATTGTGGATTTTTTTGTTGTTGTTGTACAGAAATAACAAAACATACCGAAAAGCCCCTGTGTTGTTCAATATACATGTAACCAGGTCAAAAATCCCAACCTCGCAATGCATGAAGAGCCCTATGGCTTTGGGCTATTCGGCGTGGGAGAGTGGGAAATGTGGGGACCCGGTGTCCAAGTAGACTGCACGTAGATATGTGTGTGGAAAACATTTAATCACAGGTAAGACATTTAACTTGTTTAGCGTGGTATTTGTAACTCCACTCAAAACTTGTAGCAGCGCCATGAAAAAGGGCATGAGGGAAGCCCTACAATATCAGGTTTTTCTAAGTAGTGAGAATGCTCAGGAGCAAGAAATGTTGGAAAGTCATCTTTAGACCTGTTGTACTTTTGTTAAGTGTAGCTTTGTAATTGACTAAAACAAGCAGACAACAAGAAAATTGCAAATGAAAAAGGTAAAGTTTTTGCTGTGAGGTAACCACAGGTTATTTTCCCCACAGGCAGGCACCTTCTATCTAATACCGACTGCGACTATTACACCGTGTGCTTTAAATCAAATCAAATCAAATTTTATTTTTCACATGTGCCGAATACAACAGCTGTAGACCTTACAGTGAAATGCATACTTACAAGCCTTTAACCAACAATGCAGTTTTCAGAAAAATTATTAAGTAAAATGTTAAATAACAAATAATTAAAGAGCAGCAGTAAAATAACAGTGGCGAGGCTATATAGAGGGGGTTGACGCAATTGAGGCAATATGTACATGTTAGTAGAGTTAAAGTGACTATGCATAGATAATAAACAGAGAGTAACGGTGGGTCCATTACAACATGTACTTTAAGAGTCCATTACAACTTGTACTTTAAGAGTCCATTACAACTTGTACTTTAAGAGTCCATTACAACTTGTACTTTAAGAGTCCATTACAACATGTACTTTAAGAGTCCATTACAACATGTACTTTAAGAGTCCATTACAACATGTACTTTAAGAGTCCATTACAACTTGTACTTTAAGAGTCCATTACAACTTGTACTTTAAGAGTCCATTACAACATGTACTTTAAGAGTCCATTACAACATGTACTTTAAGAGTCCATTACAACATGTACTTTAAGAGTCCATTACAACATGTACTTTAAGAGTCCATTACAACTTGTACTTTAAGAGTCCATTACAACTTGTACTTTAAGAGTCCATTACAACTTGTACTTTAAGAGTCCATTACAACATGTACTTTAAGAGTCCATTACAACTTGTACTTTAAGAGTCCATTACAACTTGTACTTTAAGAGTCCATTACAACATGTACTTTAAGAGTCCATTACAACATGTACTTTAAGAGTCCATTACAACATGTACTTTAAGAGTCCATTACAACTTGTACTTTAAGAGTCCATTACAACATGTACTTTAAGAGTCCATTACAACATGTACTTTAAGAGTCCATTACAACATGTACTTTAAGAGTCCATTACAACATGTACTTTAAGAGTCCATTACAACATGTACTTTAAGAGTCCATTACAACTTGTACTTTAAGAGTCCATTACAACATGTACTTTAAGAGTCCATTACAACATGTACTTTAAGAGTCCATTACAACATGTACTTTAAGAGTCCATTACAACATGTACTTTAAGAGTCCATTACAACATGTACTTTAAGAGTCCATTACAACATGTACTTTAAGAGTCCATTACAACTTGTACTTTAAGAGTCCATTACAACATGTACTTTAAGAGTCCATTACAACATGTACTTTAAGAGTCCATTACAACATGTACTTTAAGAGTCCATTACAACATGTACTTTAAGAGTCCATTACAACATGTACTTTAAGAGTCCATTACAACTTGTACTTTAAGAGTCCATTACAACATGTACTTTAAGAGTCCATTACAACATGTACTTTAAGAGTCCATTACAACATGTACTTTAAGAGTCCATTACAACATGTACTTTAAGAGTCCATTACAACTTGTACTTTAAGAGTCCATTACAACTTGTACTTTAAGAGTCCATTACAACATGTACTTTAAGAGTCCATTACAACATGTACTTTAAGAGTCCATTACAACATGTACTTTAAGAGTCCATTACAATATGTACTTTAAGAGTCCATTACAACTTGTACTTTAAGAGTCCATTACAACATGTACTTTAAGAGTCCATTACAACATGTACTTTAAGAGTCCATTACAACATGTACTTTAAGAGTCCATTACAACATGTACTTTAAGAGTCCATTACAACATGTACTTTAAGAGTCCATTACAACTTGTACTTTAAGAGTCCATTACAACTTGTACTTTAAGAGTCCATTACAACATGTACTTTAAGAGTCCATTACAACATGTACTTTAAGAGTCCATTACAACATGTACTTTAAGAGTCCATTACAACATGTACTTTAAGAGTCCATTACAACATGTACTTTAAGAGTCCATTACAACATGTACTTTAAGAGTCCATTACAATATGTACTTTAAGAGTCCATTACAACTTGTACTTTAAGAGTCCATTACAACATGTACTTTAAGAGTCCATTACAACATGTACTTTAAGAGTCCATTACAACATGTACTTTAAGAGTCCATTACAACATGTACTTTAAGAGTCCATTACAACATGTACTTTAAGAGTCCATTACAACTTGTACTTTAAGAGTCCATTACAACTTGTACTTTAAGAGTCCATTACAACATGTACTTTAAGAGTCCATTACAACATGTACTTTAAGAGTCCATTACAACATGTACTTTAAGAGTCCATTACAATATGTACTTTAAGAGTCCATTACAACTTGTACTTTAAGAGTCCATTACAACATGTACTTTAAGAGTCCATTACAACATGTACTTTAAGAGTCCATTACAACATGTACTTTAAGAGTCCATTACAACATGTACTTTAAGAGTCCATTACAACATGTACTTTAAGAGTCCATTACAACATGTACTTTAAGAGTCCATTACAACATGTACTTTAAGAGTCCAGTAAACCCAAATTAAAAAGCTAGAAATAGAAGATCATTGATCCAAGAACTGGACATTATCATTATGGATATCAGAAGCTCTCATCTGTCACATTTGAAATAGGTTCAGGATGCTGTGTTAATAAGGGCGGGATTCATTTTCATATATTGTATAGTCCAAATGTAAGAAGTCAGCAGTTTCCATACCATATGTGATATCAGAAGTTGACGACTTCAGAAGTTGTTGACAACTTCCGTTATTTCAAAAAAAAATGTTTCTCCCCAATTAATAGTTACAGTCTTGTCTCATCACTGCAACTCCCCTACGGACTCGGGAGAGGCAAGGTTGAGAGCCATGCGTCCTCCGAAACACAACCCAACCAAGCCGTACTGCTTCTTGACACAATGCCCACTTAACCTGAAGCCAGCCACACTAATGTGTCTGAGGAAACGCTGTGCACCTGGTGACCGAAGTCAGCATGCATGCGCCCGGCCACCCCAAGGAGTCGATAGAGTGTGATGGGACAAGGACATTCCAGCCGGACAAACCCTCCCCAAAACCGGACGACGCTGGGCCAATTGTGCACCGCCCCATGGGTCTCCCGGTCACAGCCAGCTGCAACAGAGCCTGGACTCAAACCCAGAATCTCTAGTGGCACAGCTAACACTGCAATGCAGTGTCTTAGACCACTGCGCCACTCAGGAGGCCACTTCTGTTAGTTTCACAGTGTTACTGACTAAACATCTTTAAAGTGGAACTGACAGCGTTTTAACTACTTTGCAGATATGAAACAAACAGACGTTAAATTTGACTCAAAATTCCATGATGTACAGTAAGGCATTGTTCGCAGAATAGATGGATGCAGTTCAATGCATGATTAATAGAATTCACCAATACATTTCTTGGTAGTCCAAAAAATATTGCTATCAGGTTGTAAATAACAGCTGTCAATACAATCAAACGTTCAAGGGCAATGATCACAAGTTAGTCATAACATGGCTAACAGGCTACTTATCTATTTATTTACCTATTAATTTAGCAAGCTAAAAACACACGTTAGCAGGCTAACGTTAGCTAGCTAGCTGCTGGTAGGATGTCATGTCATTGGAGGAGTGGGTGAGTGACCTACTTTTCCCCTCATATCGTTTTTTGGTAGTAACAGCTAGAGATGCAGGTGTCATTTGGTTAGCTAGCAAGAAATGTGAATTGCTTTGCTAGCTAGATAGCTATGCTGAACTTGAATCACTGTTATCCAGTCAGCTTATCTCTTGAGTTCTTAAATTCACTCTGGCTATCTACTCCGATTTCAGAGCAAACTTGTCTGAGTGTACCAGAACGCACAACACCCGCTTAATATGACCGTGTCAGTAAACTTAGATTTGTAAAAAAAAAAAAAATTATGACCACACCATTAGTTGTCAATAAAATATATTTTAGCATCGATCAAATGGGAGGACAGGCAGGGAAGCTCCCATTCAGTTGTCAAAACGTGTGTTGGGACAAGCGTGCACTGGCAGGCCATACGCTGCAGAAGACTGAGCAGGCTACTATTCCCCATTGTTTATCAGTGCAATTTTGACAGCCAACTAGCTGAAAATTTTGAGGGTTTATTTTATGTTCCCTCGTTAGATTTTTAGCTCATCTGGCTCTGGCTAGCACATTAGTTGTTGATCTTGTTTTTGTTGATGTGCATAACTGAGGGAGAGAGAGCCTACCTTTTCATGGTTGTTTGATCAATAAGAATGTAAAGTTCCCAAATATAAGAGGACTCCGCTGGTATTTACAGAAATCTATTCAGGTAAATTTTGTGGCTTTTGGTGAATGCGTTCAAATGACCTAAATTCACACTGTTGCTACTTCCTGTAAACACACAGTCCAGTTCATAGTGAATGATGGCAGGTCCTACTTCCTGTAAACACACAGTCCAGTTCAAAGTGAATGATGACAGGGCCAACTGCCTGTAAACACACAGTCCAGTTCATAGTGAATGATGGCAGGTCCTACTGCCTGTAAACACACAGTCCAGTTCATAGTGAATGATAGCAGGCCCTACTGCCTGTAAACACACAATCCAGTTCATAGTGAATGATGACAGGTCCTACTTCCTGTAAACACACAGTCCAGTTCAAAGTGAATGATGGCAGGTCCTACTGCCTGTAAACACACAGTCCAGTTCATAGTGAATGATAGCAGGCCCTACTGCCTGTAAACACAAAGTCCAGTTCAAAGTGAATGATGGCAGGTCCTACTGCCTGTAAACACACAGTCCAGTTCAAAGTGAATGATGGCAGGTCCTACTTCCTGTAAACACACAGTCCAGTTCAAAGTGAATGATGGCAGGTCCTACTTCCTGTAAACACACAGTCCAGTTCAAAGTGAATGATGGCAGGGCCATGTGGCAAATGGCTTATTTGCATATAGGTCTACTGTAGCTCTGATTGGCTACGGTGCACCGGTCTGCGTAGATTCCAGTCCTGGACAAGACACGTTTTTTTCTGCAGAGTCTATTAATTGTCCAAACGCATGGCTGCTTTCCAACTCTATACTGTTATATAATTTTCACAAATGCCTTACTATATATCATTCCCAAACATTCTATAAATTTATGAAAATGTAAAAATGACCATATCTAAGTGCTGGCTTGTCTGAAAATGTAAAAACATTTTTTTAAGTGTCATATTCTTCCTGGAGGTGTATATGAACAGATTTGTATAAATGTCATGTTACAATACTGTCAGTTCCACTTTAAAAGTATTTCCTTAGTTGTTTGGTATTACCACAATGTTTATGTACCATTGATACCAATCTTTTGAGGTTCTCTTTTAAACTGAAAAAAGGAAATGTTTATCTGCTGAGGCGCATATCTCTACAAAGACATGCAGAGCATTGCAATTTGAGCTTTTTCATCCCAGTGAGAAGGTGAGAGAGAGAGAAAGACAGAGAGAAAGAGAGAGAGAGAGTGTCATAAGCGTCATAATGATCGGACCAAACTGCAGCGGGGATGAGTATCATCTTCTTGATTTATTAAAGAAAAGAACACTGAACAAAAGAACGACGAAAAACAGTCCTGTACAGTACAATGACTATACATGGAACAACCACCCACAAACACAGGAGAAAATAAACCCACTTAAATATGGCCTCCAATTAGAAGCAACAACAACCAGCTGCTTCTAATTGGAGGTCGTTCCCAAAACTAACATAGAATTAGAAAAACTAGAAAACCCACATAGAAATAGAAAACAAAGAACATAAACCAAAAACCCAGAAACACACAAAACAAACACCCCCGCCACACCCTAACCAAACTACAATAACAAATAACCCCTTTTACTGGTCAGGACGTGACAGAGAGAGAAAGACAGAGAGAAAGAAAGAAAGAAAGAAAGAAAGAAAGAAAGAAAGAAAGAAAGAGAGAAATTGAGAGAGAGAAAGAGAGAGAGAGAGAAAGAGAGAGAGAGAAAGTGAGTGACCACTTTCAAAACAAAACCTGTCCTTCCCTTAAGACGTAATGGTTTCTCTATTGCTTCCACTGGAGTCCCCCCAGTATCTGGGCTCCTTGGCCAGGTAGCTATAGTTCCCAGATAGCTATAGTTCCCATGTAGCCATAGTTCCGTGCAGCTCTGGAGGCACATTTGCCTCTGTGTTTCACAGTACTTCATTACTAAATCCCTTGCTCCTTGGGGGAGCATATAGGCCATCTACAAACTCACTTTACAATAAAGAAAAAGCCAAACCCCAGGGTAAGCTACTATACTCCCCAGAGCCACGAGAAGAGTGATCTGGTGCTGTATCTGAGGAAGGAGGAGGAAGGGGAAGAAATGCCCCATGCGGATTGAAGGTACTTATTAAAGAAGAAAATCAATATACTTACTGTGCCCAGACAGAAAATGAATCAACAACCCTTCAGACCATTTCCGTGGTGTAGTGAGTGGAGTACGAATGATCCGTCATGCACATCTATGTTGGCTACAGCCCTCAGTCCTCTACAGTTGAAGTCGGAAGTTCACATACACTTAGGTTGGAGTCATTAAAACTTGTTTTTAAACCACTCCACACATTTCTTGTTAACAAACTATAGTTTTGGCAAGTCTACTTTGTGCATGACACAAGTAATTTTTCCAACAATTGTTTACAGGCAGATTATTTCACTTATAATTCACTCTATCACAATTCCAGTGGGTCAGAAGTTTACATACACTAAGTTGACTGTGCCTTTAAACAGCTTGAAAAATACCACAAAATGATGTCACGGCTTTAGAAGCTTCTGATAGGCTAATTGACATAATTGGAGTCAATTGTAGGTGTACCAGTGGATGTATTTCAAGGCCTATCTTCAAACACAGTGCCTCTTTGCTTGACATCATGGGAAAATCAAAAGATATCAGCCAAGACCTCAGAAAAAAAATGGTGGACCTCCACAAGTCTGGTTCATCCTTGGGAGCAATTTCCAAATGCCTGAAGGTACCACGTTCATCTGTACAAACAGTAGTACGCAAGTATAAACACCATGGGACCACGCAGCCGTTATACCGCTCAGGAAAGGAACGCGTTCTGTCTCCTAGAGATGAACATACTTTAGTGCGAAAAGTGCAAATCAATCCCAGAACAACAGCAAAGGACCTTGTGAAGATGCTGGAGGACACAGGTACAAAGTATCTATATCCACAGTAAAACGAGTCCTATATCAACATAACCTGAAAGGCCACTCAGCAAGGAAGAAGCCACCACTCCAAAACCGCCATAAAAAAGCCAGACTACGGTTTGCAACTGCACATGGGGACAAAGATCGTACTTTTTGGAAAAATGCCATCTGGTCCGATGAAACAAAAATAGAAGTGTTTGGACATAATGACCATCAGTCAGGAAGTTAAAGCTTGGTGGCAAATGGGTCTTCCAAATGGACAATGACCCCAAGCATACTTCCAAAGTTGTGGCAAAATGGCTTAAGGACAACAAAGTCTTTATGTTAACTCCTGTTCCGTATGTGCCCAATCCAAATCTCCCCAGAACGCTTCAACAGGGAAACTCCTTTCCCTTCTGTCCATTGACTTTGTCACTGATCTCCCCTCTTCTGATTGTTTTACCACCATTTTGGTCATAGTGGACAGATTCTCTAAATCATGCCGTTTCATCCCTCTCTCTGGTCTCCCTACCGCTCTCCAGGTCGCTGAGACACTGTTCTCTTCTAGCTGTTCTTTCGGCACTATGGCCTTCCGGAGGATATCGTTTCCGATCATGGCCCAATTCACATCACGTGTATGGAAGGCTTCAAGTAGAAGCTCAGGGTCACAGTCAGCCTCAGTCTAACGGGCAGATGGAGAGGATGAACCAGGAGCTGGGGAGGTTCCCGAGGAGCCACTGCCTGGACCGGCAGGGGGATTGGGCCCGATTCATTCCTTGGGCTGAATACGCCCATAATTCATTGCGACACTCCTCCATCGGGCTGACTCCCTTCCAGTGTGTTCTGGGTTATCAGCCAGCCCTGGCTCTGTGGACTCCAAGCCAGACTGAAGCTCATGCGGTGGACGAGTGGTTCAGGCGCGCAGAAGAGGTATGGAACGTTGCTCAGGTGAGACTCCAGCGCGCCGTCCATCGTCATCTTGGTGATCCCATCTGGCTTTCCACCAGGAACCGGTACTGTCACGTCCACTCCCGCTCCACCGCTCTGGCGCTCGACGTCACCGATCCACTAACCACCGGTCCTGGCAACCCATCTTTACACACACCTGGCAACTATCATTATGCTCCCCTACGTTTCATCATTCACACCTGGACTTCATTACTTCCTTGATTACGTATCCTTTATATAGCACTCTTTTGATATCACTCATCAGGTAGTATTGTTTATGTTTCTATGTCAGACACGTCTCTTGTTTTGTATTGCTCCATGTTCGTTACTATTAAACTCACGAACAGCACCTGCTTCCTGACTCCCTGAAAAATGTTCTCAGAACCTGCAACCTAAAAATGTACATTCCCAGAACAGGCTAAATGTTCACTTCACTTTAGTTTCAACGGTCAGGAAACTTATGACTTCGTTCCCAGAACCAATGGGACACTGACAATGTATGTTCCCACAACTTCGAAAGAACCAAGTGTGCTAGCTGGGGAGGTTGAATTCCAGGAGAGAACAATGACCACATATTATAATGGGTGTCGTAATGATCAGACCAAAACGCAGCGGGAACGTGTATACTCATCTTCTTTTTAATGTGTAGAAGGAAAAACAAACAAATCACGTATACAAATCAAACAAACGACACTAACAGTCCTATCAGGTGCTCAGACACTAAACAGGAGACAACTACCCACAAATCCCATAGAAAAAACACCCCTCTTAAATAAGACCTTCAATTAGAAGCAACGAGGAGCAGCTGCTTCCAATTGAAGGTCAACCCCATTAACTAAACATACACCCCTCCAACCCACCTACTATGGATGTGGCTCAGGCTCCGGCCTTACTCCCCAACCTAACCTGTCCACCCCTGCTAAATACTTATTAAATGTTACCCCTCCCGAAGTCTCTGGGCTATGGCGCATCGCTGAAGACCTCGGGCTGATGTGCGTTGCTGGAGACCTCGGGCTGATGTGCGTTGCTGGAGACCTCGGGCTGATGCGCGTCATTGGAGACCTCGGGCTGAAGGGCGACTCTGGCTGCGCCGATTCCGGACTGTAGGGCGGCTCTCGCTGCGCCGATTCCGGACTGTAGGGCGACTCTCGCTGCGCCGATTCCGGACTGTAGGGCGACTCTCGCTGCGCCGATTCCGGACTGTAGGGCGACTCTCGCTGCGCCGATTCCGGACTGTAGGGCGACTCTCGCTGCGCCGATTCCGGACTGTAGGGCGACTCTCGCTGCGCCGATTCCGGACTGTAGGGCGACTCTCGCTGCGCCGGTTCCGGACTGTGGGCCGTCTCTCTCGGCTCCGGACCGTGGGCCGTCTCTCTCGGCTCCGGACTGTGGGCCGTCTCTCTCTGCTCCGGACTGTGGGCCGTCTCTGCTGGCTCCGGACTGTGGGCCGTCTCTGCTGGCTCCGGACTGTGGGCCGTCTCTCTACGGGGCACTGTCGCCGGAAGCTCTGGACGAGGTACTGTTGCCGGAAGCTCTGGACGAGGCACTGTTGCCAGAAGCTCTGGATGAGGCACTGTCATCGGAAGTTCTGGACGGGGACTGCGCACTGAAGGCCTGATGCATGGGGCTGGCTTAGGACACGCCAGACTAGGGACACGCACCACAGGGCTAGTGCGAGGAGCAGGAGCAGGACTGGGCTGACGCACTGGAGGCCTGGTGCATGGGGCTGGTAGTGGAGGCACCAGACTGGAGACACTCACCTCAGGGCTAGTGCGGGAAGCGGGAACAGGATACACTGGTCCGTGGAGGCGCACTGGCGGTCTCGAGCACACATCCTGCACAACCCGTTCTGGCTGGATGGTAATAGTAGCCCTGTACGAGCAGAGTGCTGGTACAGGGCGAACTGGGCTGTGCAGAGGCCTGATGGCTGCCGTGCGTAGAGCAGGCGTAGGGTAACCTGGACCTAGAAGGCGCATTGGGGGCCAGATGTGCTGCGCAGGCATCCTCCTCCCAGGCTGGATGCCCACTCTAGCACGGCACTTGCGAGGGGCTGGGATCGCTCGCACCGGACTGTGCGTGCACATGGGCAAGATCGTGTGCACTTCTGCATACTCCGGCACTCTCTACTCCATACGCTCCCCATAATAAGCACGGGGAGTTGGCTTAGGTCTACGACCTGACTTAGCCACACTCCCCGTGTGCCCCCCCCAAAAAATGTATTGGGGCTGCCTCTTTGGCTTCCTTGCCAGCCGTGTTCCCCTGTAGCGTTCCCGATCCTCTTCAACCTCTCGCATCTCCGCTCTCCTGGCTGCCTCCACCTGTTCCGGTGGGCGACAGTGTTCACCAGCCTGGTGCCATGGTCCAGCCCCGTCCAGAATTTCCTCCCATGTCCATGACTCCCTGTAGTCCACCTACTGCTCCTTCCTCCGCTGCTTGGTCCTTTGGTGGTGGGTAGTTCTGTAACGGGTGTCGTAATGATCAGACCAAAACGCAGCAGGAACGTGTATACTCATCTTCTTTTTAATGTGTAGAAGGAAAAACAAACAAATCACGTATACAAATCAAATCAAATGTATTTATATAGCCCTTCGTACATCAGCTGATATTTCAAAGTGCTGTACAGAAACCCAGCCTAAAACCCCAAACAGCAAGCAATGCATGTGAAAGAAGCACGGTGGCTAGAAAAAACTCCCTAGGAAAAACTCCCTAGAAAGGCCAAAAACCTAGGAAGAAACCTAGAGAGGAACCAGGCTATGAGGGGTGGCCAGTCCTCTTCTGGCTGTGCCGGGTGGATATTATAACAGAACATGGTCAAGATGTTAAAATGTTCATAAATTACCAGCATGGTCAAATAATAATAATCATAGTAATTGTCGAGGGTGCAACAAGCACGTCCGGTGAACAGGTCAGGGTTCCATAGCCGCAGGCAGAACAGTTGAAACTGGAGCAGCAGCACGGCCAGGTGGACTGGGGACAGCAAGGAGTCATCATACCAGGTAGTCCTGAGGCATGGTCCTAGGGCTCAGGTCCTCCGAGAGAAAGACAGAAAGAGAGAAAGAGAGAATTAGAGAGAGCATATTTAAATTCACACAGGACACCGGATAAGACAAAAGAAATACTCCAGATGTAACAGACTGACCCTAGCCCCCGACACATAAACTACTGCAGCATAAATACTGGAGGCTGAGACAGGAGGGATCAAAAGACACTGTGGCTCCATCCGATGATACCCCCGGACAGGGCCAAACAGGCAGGATATAACCCCACCCACTTTGCCAAAGCACAGCCCCCACACCACTAGAGGGATGTCTCCAACTACCAACTTACCGTCCTAAGACAAGGCCGAGTATAGCCCACAACGATCTCCGCCATGGCACAACCCAAGGGGGGGCGCCAACCCAGACAGGAAGACCACGTCAGTGACTCAACCCACTCAAGTGACGCACCCCTCCCATGGACGGCATGGAAGAACACCAGTAAGCCAGTGACTCAGCCCCTGTAATAGGGTTAGAGGCAGAGAATCCCAGTGGAAAGAGGGGAACCGGCAAGGCAGAGACAGCAAGGGCGGTTCGTTGCTCCAGCCTTTCCATTCACCTTCACACTCCTGGGCCAGACTATACTTAATCATAGGACCTACTGAAGAGATAAGTCTTCAGTAAAGACTTAAAGGTTGAGACTGAGTCTGCGTCTCTCACATTGGTAGGCAGACCATTCCATAAAAATGGAGCTCTATAGGAGAAAGCCCTACCTCCAGCCATTTGCTTAGAAATTCTAGGGACAATTAGGAGGCCTGCGTCTTGTGACCGTAGCGTACGTGTAGGTATGTACGGCAGGACCAAATCGGAAAGATAGGTAGGAGCAAGCCCATGTAATGCTTTGTAGGTTAGCAGTAAAACCTTGAAATCAGCCCTTGCCTTAACAGGAAGCCAGTGTAGGGAGGCTAGCACTGGAGTAATATGATCACATTTTTTGGTTCTAGTCAGGATTCTAGCAGCCGTATTTAGCACTAACTGAAGTTTTTTTAGTGCTTTATCCGGGTAGCCGGAAAGTAGAGCATTGCAGTAGTCCAGCCTAGAAGTAACAAAAGCATGGATACATTTTTCTGCGTCATTTTTGGACAGAAAGTTTCTGATTTTTGCAATGTTACGTAGATGGAAAAAAGCTGTCCTTGAAACAGTCTTGATATGTTCTTCAAAAGAGAGATCAGGTTCCAGAGTAACGCCGAGGTCCTTCACAGTTTTATTTGAGACGACTATACAACCATCCAGATTAATTGTCAGATTCAACAGAAGATCTCTTTGTTTCTTGGGACCTAGAACAAGCATCTCTGTTTTGTCCGAGTTTAAAAGTAGAAAGTTTGCAGCCATCCACTTCTTTATGTCTGAAACACAGGCTTCTAGCGAGGGCAATTTTGGGGCTTCACCATGTTTCATTGAAATGTACAGCTGTGTGTCGTCCGCATAGCAGTGAAATTTAACATGATGTTTTCGAATGACATCCCCAAGAGGTAAAATATATAGTGAAAACAATAGTGGTCCTAAAACAGAACCTTGAGGAACACCGAAATGTACAATTGATTTATCAGAGGTCAAACCATTCACAGAGACAAACTGATGTCTTTCCGACAGATAAGATCTAATCCAGGCCAGAACTTGTCCATGTAGAACAATTTGGGTTTCCAATCTCTCCAAAAGAATGTGGTGATCGATGCTATCAAAAGCGGCACTAAGATCTATACAAAACAAACGAACGACACTAACAGTCCTATCAGGTGCTCAGACACTAAATAGGAGACAACTTCCCACAAATCCCATAGAAAAAACACCCCTCTTAAATAAGACCTTCAATTAGAAGCAACGAGGAGCAGCTGCTTCCAATTGAAGGTCAACCCCATTAACGAAACATAGACATAGAACGACTAGAACTAACATAGAAATAAACTAACAAGAACATAGCCCAAAAAACCCCGGAACACATAAAACAAACACCCCTCTTACATAAGTACATATCCCAACAAACCCCGAACCACATAAAACAAACACCCCCTGCCACATCCTGACCAAACTGCAATAACAAATAACCCCTTATAGTGGTCAGGACGTGACACATACAGTAGACCTAAAACAGGGCGGCAGGTAGCCTTGTGGTTAAGAGCGTTGGGCCGGTAAACGAAAGGTGTAGAACTAAGGTTATATGGGCTGGTTTTCCAGATTAAGCATAGTCCTGAACTGAAATGCACCTTCATTGGAGATTTTGCGTACTTTTTAATCGAGGACATTGTTTGTCCAATCTGGTTCCGGTAAACTGACCCTTTGGGCTACATGTTGAAATTCAAACAGAAAGTTCTGAGTTAGGTACCTCAAAGTGTCTGATTTCTAAATCTATGAGACGAGTCGAGACGAATACTGGAAACCCACTGAGAATCTACGTCACATCTCAGCACGTAGACTGCAAGATGTTAGGTAGAAACATATCATGCTCACTGTCTCCTCCTGATCACACAATAGTTGGATAAACAACACTTACGGTTTCCATTGGTACTTATTTGGTATTTATATAACAGAAGGTTGTGTAATAGAAGGAAATTGTGCAGTAATAATTAATAGTTATTAGAAACTGAATTACCTCAGGCTCAGCAGCCCCAGAAGGGTTAGTAACAGTTAGTGTTAACATTACTCATATTGTGGTATTCTCTGAACAAATACTTGCAGCAATACACACGTACATCTAACCTTTTATTGGTTGTGTTTAGACTGGACATTTAAGTGGATGGGGAGGTGTGTGTGTGTGTGTGTGTGTGTGTGTGTGTGTGTGTGTGTGTGTGTGTGCGTGCGTGCGTGCGTGCGAGCGTGTTTTTTTCATCATGCTCAGTTGCAGCGAGTGTTTATGTTCCTGTTAGCAATGAAATATTAGCCATATAAGGAAACAGTTTATAAAAACAATATGATGCAACAGCTACTCTTGTCAGACCTATTGTGTCCAGTGTGCAGTCAGAATACCAAGTTCCTCAATACAAACATTAGCTGCACTTAGAACAAACTTTGGGACACATTTGGAACACACATTAGGACACACTTGGAACACAAATGTAGTGCACTAAGGGAATAGGGTGCACAGGGTCCGCAAATGTTTTCTGGGTAGGAGGTAGGAGTTAGGAGTTAGGATGTAGGAGGTAGGAGGCTCGGCTTTGAGCATAATGTCAGGAAGTCAGAGAATGGCCTGAGCTGCATGACTAACATCTGCATCAATACAACTGCGTCCCAAAGTGTGTTCCATGGCATTATAGGCATTATAAAGGGAATAGGGTACCATTTGGAGCTAAGACTTAAAGTTGTGCAGTCACAAAAACCATCAAGCGCTATGATGAAACTGTCTCTCATGAGAACCACCACAGGAAAGGAAGACCCAGAGTTACCTCTGCTGCAGAGGATAAGTTCATTAGAGTTACCAGCCTCCGAAATTGCAGCCCAAATAAATGCTCCACAGAGTTCAAGTAACAGACACATCTCAACATCAATGTTCAGAGGAGACTGCGTGAATCAGTCCTTCATGGTCAAATTGCTGCAAAGAAACCACTACTTAAGGACACCAATAAGAAGAAGAGACGTGCTTGGGCCAAGAACCACGACCATTGGACATTAGACCGGTGGAAATCTGTCCATTGGTCTGATGAGTCCAAATTTGAGATTTTTGGTTCCAACCGTCGTGTCTTTGTGAGACACAGAGTAGGTGAACGGATGATCTCCGCTTGTGTGGTTCCCACCGTGAAGCATGGAGGAGGAGGTGTGATAGTGTGGGGGTGCTTTGCTGGTGACTCTGTCTGTGTTTTATTTAGAATTCAAGGCACACTTAACCAGCATGGCTACCACAGCATTCTGCAGCGATACTCCATCCCATCTAGTTTGCGCTCAGTGGGACTATCATTTGTTTTTCAACAGGACATTGACCCAAAACACACTTCCAGGCTGTGTTAGAGCTGTTTGACCAATGAAAGTGATGGTGCTGCATCAGATGACGTGGCCTCCATAATCACCCGACCTCAACCCAATTGAGATGGTTTGGGAAGAGTTGCACCACAGGGTGAAGGAAAAACAGCCAACAAGTGCTCAGCATATGTGGGAACTCTTTAAGTGCAGACTATTGGAAAAGTATTCCTCATGAAGCTGGTTGAGATAATGCCAAGAGTGTGCAAAGCTGTCATCAAGGCAAAGGGTGGCTACTTTAAAGAATCTCAAATATAAAATATATTTTGATTTGTTTAACACTTTTTTGGGGGTTACTACATGATTCCATATGTGTTATTTCATAGTTTTGATGTCTTCATTATTATTCTACAATGTAGAAAATAGTAAAAATAAAGAAAAACCCCTTGAGTAGGTGTGTGCAAACTTTTGACTGGTACTGTACATTCTTTGAACTTTTTTTTCTTCCATTGCCCTATTCAGAACTAATGAAAGGCCAGTGTATAAATGCAATTTGTTCAAGCTGTTCTCACACCAGAGGCGTAACAATGGACCCAATCTTCACGTGTTATTATTAAATTGTTCTCATGATTGTCTGAAACAATAGAGAGTGTTGAGTAATACCTATTCTAAGTTGGATCAGGAAATGGTAGACAGTCAGTCTTACAATTGGTCCAGATTAATAATGATTAAATCCCTAGAGAACCGCCCATTCTCCTTTCTACTTTCCATCAGAATTTCACAGGGTTTGAAGTTATGTATTTGCTTAATTGTTTTCATGCCTTAAAATAGTACATGGTGGAAAAATACTGGCACCTATCCGTGGATGATTTTGTTAGAGAGAGAGAGAGAGAGAGAGGGAGGGAGAGAGAGAGAGAGAGAGAGAGGGAGAGAGGGGGAGAGAGAGAGAGAGAGAGAGAGAGAGGGAGAGAGGGAGGGAGGGAGGGAGAGAGAGAGAGAGAGAGAGAGAGAGAGAGAGAGAGAGAGAGAGAGAATAGGAAGTTACATTACCCCGTAGAAAGATGTACATACTTCACATTTGGATGAGCATGATACAGAAACTGGTTTCCTCTCTCTGAAACCACACAGAGAGAGAAACTGAGTGAGAACCAGAGAGCCCATTGTGAAAGGTGTTTCCTCTGTGGCATTCTAGAATATCCACCAAAGAAAATGTCCTACACTTTGTCATACTAAAAATGGCCTGTGCCCCTCAGCTGCAGCCCTCGGGGACATTGTGATATCGCTTCCTCAGAGGATGTCTCTCATGAATGACATGTTAACGCTGCTATAACCTTCAAATGACCCCCCCCCCCCCCCCCCCCATCTATTAGAAATACCTGGGTTCACATAATATTTGAAATCTTTCCAATACTTTAGCTGGGCTTGATTGAGCATGCATGTCACAATGGAACCGATGGATTACCTCTACATGTTCCTAACCTGCCTATATGGCCCTTCAGGCAGGCTCAAGCAAACTCTCAAAGTGTTTGAAATATTTCAAGTACTATTTGTACCCGTCCATAGTCTCAAACAATCACCGACTGACGATAGACTACATTGTATTGTTTTACCTGTTAACAGAGCAAGAGGCACGCAAGGCAAGAGGCGCGACAAGGAACAACACTAACAGACTTACATAGTATGTGGTGAGAGAGAACCAAAGGTTGAGAGGTCAGAGAGCAGGAGGTTAAGTAGCAAGAGGCCATGTTATTGGAGGTCACAGTGGGTCTATTGACATGGAGTTAGCTAATCATAGGTGATTAGATGATGTTGAAATGTTGAAGTTGAAATGGTGCTGGAATAGTGGAGGCAGCTCTAGTTTTCTTTACTTCTAGCGGTAACTCTCTGTAGTTCTAAATCAACAGTTGTTCAGGAGTCTGAAAATGTGGGAAACATGAACTTGCTTGGCCATGCTGTAGGTTATGTAGCTGTTTGTTACATGCAATATGTTTTGTGGACTTCACCGGACAGATGTTGCTCTCCGGCTTTGTGATGCAACAAAGGTGTGGTTGAATTTATTCTGCCACAGTGTCTTCTTATTGTCTTGGCCTTAGACGTATATATCACGGTGTCAAGGCATATGAAGTAACAGGTTTAAGATTAGATTGACTTCCCCTGTGATTTTACCTATGCACCTCTACTGAGTGTTTAACATGATTTTTAAATGACTACCTCGTCTCTGTAACTCACACGTACAATTATATGTAAGGTCTGTAACGTCTGCTTCCAGCTCACACTCTCAAACACCTAGATCCCCTGAACGCAGCTCACTCTCCAGATCCCAGTCACCTGAATTCTGATCACCTGTTCACACACCTGTATGTCATTATCACACACTATTTACTTCAGTTCTTTGCACCCCATCACTGTGAGGTATTGCTTGTTTTGTGACACACTTCTATTCGGAGTGCTGGGTTGCCTGTAATTTTCTCCTCCCGTGTATGATCGTTTTTGCCTGCCTCACTAACGACGCCTTTCTGCCTATCCCCTGCCTGTACATTAGCCTATCGGATTTTCTGTTATCAACCTATTGCCTGATCTCCCGGAAGACGTTACTAGCCTTTTCCCTACCTGTACTGTTGCCCTTTTGGACCCCCTGTGTATGACCTTCTGCCTGCCCCTGGACCCAGCTACCTGCCTCCTCCTGTGTATGACCTTCTGCCTGTCCCTGGACCCAGCTACCTGTCTCCTCCTGTGTATGACCTTCTGCCTGCCCCTGGACCCAGCTACCTGCCTCCTCCTGTGTATGACCTTCTGCCTGCCCCTGGACCCAGCTACATGCCTCCTCCTGTGTATGACCTTCTGCCTGCCCCTGGGCCCAGCTACCTGCCTCCTCCTGTGTATGACCTTCTGCCTGCCCCTGGACCCAGCTACCTGCCTCCTCCTGTGTATGACCTTCTGCCTGCCCCTGGACCCAGCTACCTGCCTCCCCCTGTGGTCCTTTACAATAAACACCTGCTGCGCCCTGCGCTTGAAACCAGCTCTCTGTCTCCCATCTGTTCATTACAAGGTCCTTCAGTCGAGCAGTGAATTTCAATTACAGATTCAACTACAAAGACCAGGTAGGTTTCCAATAATTCACAAAGAAGGGCACCTATTGGTAGGTGGGTAAAAAAAAAGCAGACATTGAATATCCCTTCGAGCATGTGGAAAGTTACTAATTACACTTTAGATGGTGTATCAATACACCAAGACACAACAAAGGTACAGGTATCCTTCATAACTCACCCCCTCTTAGGCCTCACTCGCCCCTATCTGAGATATCTACCGCAGCCCTCATCCTCCACATACAACACACATGTTCTGCCAGTCACATTCTGTTAAAGGTCCCCAAAGCACACACATCCCTGGGTCACTCATCTTTTCAGTTCACTGCAGGTAATGACTGGAACGAGCTGCAACAAACACTCTAACTGGACAGTTTTATCTCAATCTCTTCACTCAAAGACTCAATCATTGACACTCTTACTGACAGTTGTGGCTGCTTTGTGTGATGTATTGTTGTCTCTACTGTCATGACGTTGCCCTCTCTCTGGGAACAGGGAGCACAGTTGACCCCCTCCCCCTTGCACCATCCCCCTACCTACCTCTCCCTACCCAGGCCCTGTGAAGGCGGTCGTAAAATTCTAAAGGAGAATGTCCTGCCGCATGGCCCAGTTGAGACAGAGAGGGGTTTCATAGAGAGACAAAGGAAATTCTTCCAACTCACAGGATTGGGGAACCAAACGACATTTATGTTCTGGAGAAGGTATAAAAGACCAGTGAAGAATCCAGCTACGAACTGGTCCGCTTGGTACAATTTTGTGATACCCATTGGAGACAATAGTACCATATTACCATACTAAGGTTTATATAATAGCCTCAGCTATGGGACTTGCATCTAAATGGTTGTATACAATGATTTAATAAGATTAAAGCTATTTGGAATATGTTGAGAGGCTATGTACTGATGTTAATGTGATAGAATTGTATTTCTGTTCAAAGCTTAACTTAGTCATCGGCACGCCCCCAGGGACACAGACAAGACCTGGCGTCATGAGACAGCCGTTTTCTGTCATTCTGAATAAAACCCCCACCCAGGGTTACTTTCTTCAGACCAGTCCTCCACTCCATTACGAGTTGGCCAATAGGTTTGACCATACATTCCTCTACTGAACTTTAACCATACCACGTGGTTAAACTATCGATACAGAATAAGAACAAGTCTTTGATATTAAGTACTAGTCTGCAGCTAGAATTCAGTATCATTGAATGCGAAGACCGACGAAACATGCATTCTATAACGATATTAATGAATGTCGCTTTGAAAGATCCATTGTAACCAAGAGAGAGAGAGAGAGAGAGAGAGAGAGAGAGAGAGAGAGAGAGAGAGAGAGGAGGGAACTCTCCAACAGGACAAAAACTTTCCAACGAAGATCACGACGACACACTGAGCGTAAATATATATATTGATTGCAATTGTTTCCGAATGAGTGAGCGTTCATGTGCAAAGGTTTAGCATATCAATTGTTAATATTTATCAATTCTGTTGTGTCTTCTCAGCTGCCCCAACCCCCTTGTTTGTTTAACAAGCCGCCATGCCGGTTTAGCCCACTAGGGCACATTACTCTACCAATTCTTTGTGACGATAACTACTGTTTGTATGCTTTATGTGAATTACTTTGTTTAGTAAATACATGGTTTTAAGACAGTTGATGTATGGATGATTTAGTAAAGACTGGGTTCGTGCAGATACAACAATTTACAACGTTTGGAATGAGACGGACACGAGGTAAAATACACCATTTAAACCAGAAGATAATCGGCCTATACTATAATATAATATAATATATAATGTTATAATATAGGAAAGTTATATTAGGAAAATTATAACTTTGTAATCTGAATATTTTCCTTGGTGCCCCGATCTCTTAGTTAATTACAATTAAACGATGAATCAGTTTAATCGCGTAATAATAATTACAGGGAGTTATTTTGATAAACATGTCTTCAAGTTAATAGTGCCCAAAGACACGACACTACCTTCTTGCACTTTGTGCTGTTGCCTGTACCCAATAATGTTTGTACCATGTTTTGTGCTGCTGCCATGTTGTGTTGCTACCATGTTGTTGTAATGTTGTGTTGCTACCATGCTATGTTGTCATGTGTTGCTGCCTTGCTATGTTGTCTTAGGTCTCTCTTTATGTAGTGTTGTCTCTCTTGTCGTGATGTGTGTTTTGTGATATATTTACATTTTATTTATTTATTTTTAATCCCAGCCCCCGTCCCCGCAGGAGGCCTTTTGGTAGGCTGTCATTGTAAATAAGAATTTGTTCTTAACTGACTTGCCTAGTTAAATAAAATAACTCAGTTGCTGGAGAGGAAGGAAACCGCTCTGGGATTTCACTGGGATTCTCTGCCTCTAACCCTATTACAGGGGCTGAGTCATTGGCTTACTGGTGCTCTTCCATGCCGTCCCTAGGAGGGGTGCGTCACTTGAGTGGGTTGAGTCACTGACGTGGTCTTCCTGTCTGGGTTGGCGCCCCCCCTTGGGTTGTGCCGTGGCGGAGATCTTTGTGGGCTATACTCGGCCTTGTCTCAGGATGGTAAGTTAGTGGTTGAAGACATCCCTCTAGTGGTGTGGGGGTTGTGCTTTGGCAAAGTGGGTGGGGTTATATCCTGCCTGTTTGGCCCTGTCCGGGGGTATTATTGGATGGGGCCACAGTGTCTCCTGACCTTTCCTGTCTCAGCCTCCAGTATTTATGCACAGTAGTTTATGTGTCGGAGGGCTAATGTCAGTCTGTTATATCTGGAGTATTTCTCCAGTGTCCTATGTGAATTTAAGTAGTTCCCTGTGGCTCAGTTGGTAGAGCATGGTGTTTGCAATGCCAGCATGGTGTGTGCAGTGCCAGGGTTGTGGGTTTGATTCCCACGGGGGGGCCAGTACAATTTTTTTTTTTTAAATGCATGAAATGAAATGTATGCATTCACTACTGTAAGTCGCTCTGGATAAGAGTGTCTGCTAAATGACTAAAATGTAAAATGTATATTCTTGCTTTCTCTCTTTCTTTCTCTCTCTCGGGGGACCTGAGCCCTAGGACCATGCCTGACCTGGCATGATCACTCCTTGCTGTCCCCAGTCCACCTGGCCGTGCTGCTGCTCCAGTTTCAACTGTTCTGCCTGCGGCTATGGAACCCTGACCTGTTCACTGGACGTGCTACCTGTCCCAGACCTGCTGTTTTCAACTCTCTAGAGACAGCAGGAGCGGTAGAGATACTCTCAATGATCGGCTATGAAAAGCCAACTGACATTTACTCCTGAGGTGCTGACCGGTTGCACCCTCGACAACTACTGTGATTATTATTATTTGACCATGCTGGTCATTTATGAACATTTGAACATCTTGACCATGTTCTGTTATAATCTCCACCCGGCACAGCCAGAAGAGGACTGGCCACCCCTCATAGCCTGGTTCCTTTCTAGGTTTCTTCCTAGGTTTTGGCCTTTCTAGGGAGTTTTTCCTAGCCACCGTGCTTCTACACCTGCATTGCTTGCTGTTTGGGGTTTTAGGCTGAGTTTCTGTACAGCACTTTGAGATATCAGCTGATGTAAGAAGGGTGAAATAAATACATTTGATTTGATTTGATTATTTCACCATGACGCCAATGGGGACTTTAAAACAGTTACGGTGTAACGATATGTGCTGAGAGTCGGGAAGCAAGTGCAGGGCGTGAGTGTTAATAAATAAACTCAAGTTAATACAAAACAAGAACGCACAAACATGACACCGGAACAGAAACAATAACGCCTGAGGAAGGAACATATATATAGGGAAGGTAATCAGGGAGGTGATGGAGTCCAGGTGAGTCTGAAGATGCGCAGATGTGCGTAACGATGGTGACAGGTGTGCACAGTAACGTGACCTAGAGACCGGAGAGGGAGCAGACAGTACCCCCTCCCCGACGACGCGCGGCTCCAGCCGCTGGACGCAGACCAAGGTGACGGGGTTCAGGAGCCGACCGGTCACCTCTGCTGAGGTGCGGGAACGTGACAGACCGGCTGAGGCAGGGGAGCCTGACGATCCGGCAAAGGCATGAAAGCCTGACGAGCCGGCGGAGGTAGGGGAGCCTGGCTATCTGGCTGAGGCGTGAGAGCCTGATGAGCCGGCGGAGGTAGGGGAGCCTGGCTATCTGGCTGAGGCATGAGAGCCTGTAGCGGCTCCCAGACCCGACGTCCTTCCCACTGACAAAAAAACAAAAAAACACTTCCTGATGCTTCCCTTAGGTGAGGCGTCATTCTATAACGATGTGTGCTGAGCGTCAGGAAGCAAGTTCAGGGAGTCAGTGTTTTAATGAATAAACACAACTAAATACAAAACAAGAACAACGAACAACACACAGACATGACACCGGAACAGAAACAATAACGCCTGGGGAAGGAACCAAAGGGAGTGACATACAGTAGAAGTCGAAAGAATACATACACTTAGGTTGGAGTCATAAAAACTAGTTTTTCAACCACTCCACAAATTTCTTGTTAACATTTTACATTTTAGTCATTTATCCAGAGCGACTTGCAGTAGTGAGTGCATACATTTCATACATTTTTTTTCCCGTACTGGTCCCCCGTGGGAATCGAACCCACAACCCTGGCGTTGCAAACACCACGCTCTACCAACTAAGCCACACGGGACCACAAATTATAGTTTTGGCAAGTTGGTTAGGACATCTACTTCGTGCATGACACAAGTAATTTTTCCAACAATTGTTTACAGACAGATTATTTCACTTATAATTCACTGTATCACAATTCCAGTGGGTCAGAAGTTTACATACACTAAGTTGACTGTGCCTTTAAACAGCTTGAAAAATTCCACAAAATGATGTCATGGCTTTAGAAGCTTCTGATAGGCTAATTGACATCATTTGAGTCAATTGTAGGTGTACCTGTGAACGTATTTCAAGGCCTACCTTCAAACTCAGTGCCTCTTTGCTTGACATCATGGGAAAATCAAAAGAAATCAGCCAAGACCTCAGAAAAAATTTGTGGACCTCCATCAGTCTGGTTCATTCTTGGGAGCAATTTCTAAACGCCTGAAGGTACCACGTTCATCTGTACAAACAATAGTACACAAGTATAAACACCATGGGACCACGCAGCCGTCATATCGCTCAGGAAGGAGACGCATTCTGTCTCTTAGAGATGAACGTACTTTGGTGCGAAAAGCGAAAATCAATCCCAGAACAACAGCAAAGGACCTTGTGAAGATTCTGGAGGAAACAGGTACAAAAGTATCTATATCCACAGCAAAGCGAGTCCTATATTGACATCACCTGAAAGGCCGCTCAGCAAGGAAGAAGCCCCTGCTCCAAAACCGCCATAAAAAAGCCAGACTACGGTTTGCAACTGCACATGAGGAAAAAGATCGTACTTTTTGGAGAAATGTCCTCTGGTCTGATGAAACAAAAATAGAACTCTTTGGCCATAATGACCTTCGTTATGTTTGGAGGAAAAAGGGGAGGCTTGCAAGCCGAAGAACACTATCCCAACCGTGAAGCACGGGGGTGGCAGCATCATGTTGTGGGGGTGCTTTGCTGCAGGTGGGACTGGTGCAATTCACAAAATAGATGGTATCATGAGGTAGGAAAATTATGTGAATATATTGAAGCAACATCTCAAGACATCAGTCAGGAAGTTAAAGCTTGGTCGCAAATGGACAATGACCCCAAGCATACTTCCAAAGTTGTGGCAAAATGGCTTAAGGACAACAAAGTCAAGGTATTGGAGTGGCCATCACAAAGCCCTGACTTCAATCCTATAGAAAATGTGTGGGCAGAACTGAAAAAGCGTGTGTGAGCAAGGAAGCCTTCAAACCTGACTCAGTTACACCAGCTCTGTCAGGAGGAATGGGCCAAAATTCACCCAACTTATTGTTGGAAGCTTGTGGAAGGCTACCCAAAACGTTTGACCCAAGTTAATCAATTTAAAGGCAATGCTACCAAAATCTAATTGAGTGTATGTAAACTTCTGACCCACTGGGAATGTGATGAAAGAAATTAAAGCTGAAATAAATAATTCTCTCTACTATTATTCTGACATTTCACATTCTTAAAATAAAGTGGTGATCCTAACCGACCTAAGACAGGGAATGTTTACTAGGATTAAATGTCAGGAATTGTGAAAAACTGAGTTTAAATGTATTTGGCTAAGGTGTATGTAAACTTCCGACTTCATCTGTATATGGGGAAGGTAATCAGGGAAGTGATGGAGTCCAGGTGAGTCTGAAGATGCGCAGGTGAGCGTAACTATGGTGACAGGTGTGCACCATAACGAGCAACCTGGTCACCTAGAGGCCGGAGAGGGACATGACATACAGAGTTTAATGGCTGTGATTGGAGAAAACTGAGGATGGATCGTCGTAGTTACTCCACAATACTAACCTAATGACAATGAAAACAAGGAAGTCTGTATAGAATAAAAAAAAATCCAAAACACACATCCTGTTGCAATAAGGCACTAAAGTAATACTGAAAAACTCAGGCAAATATATGACCTTTTTGTCCTGAATACAAAAGTGTTCTGTTTGAGGCAAATCCAACACAACACATCACTGAGTACCTACCACTCTTCATAAATTATGTTCAAGCATGGTGGATGGCTGCATCATGTTATGGGTATGCTTGTCATCGGCAAGGACAAGGTCATTTTTTTTAGGATAAAAATAAACGGAATCGAGCTAAAATCCTAGAGGAAAACCTAGTTCAGTCAGCTTTCCACTGGGAGATGAATTCACCTGTCAGCAGGACAATGACCTAAAGCACAACTCCAGGCCAAATATACACTGGAGTTACTTACCAAGACCACATTGAATCAGTTTAAATCAGCTTGAAAATCTATGGCAAGAATTGAAACTGGCTGATTAGTAATGATCAACAACCAGTATGAACAAAGTATGAAAATGTATGCACTTTATAC
>NC_138303.1:106085000-106100000 GCF_965601325.2 Salmo salar | reverse complement strand
CCTTCCTAACACACTCTACACCCTAACCCACTGTCCTACCTGGTTCCTAATCCTTCCTAACACATTCTAAACCCAAACCCACTGTCCTACCTGGTTCCTAATCCTTCCTAACACACTCTAAACCCTAACCCACTGTCCTACCTGGTTCCTAATCCTTCCTAACACACTCTAAACCCTAACCCACTGTCCTACCTGGTTCCTAATCCTTCCTAACACATTCTAAACCCAAACCCACTGTCCTACCTGGTTCCTAATCCTTCCTAACACACTCTAAACCCTAACCCACTGTCCTACCTGGTTCCTAATCCTTCCTAACACACTCTAAACCCTAACCCACTGTCCTACCTGGTTCCTAATCCTTCCTAACACACTCTAAACCCTAACCCACTGTCCTACCTGGTTCCTAATCCTTCCTAACACACTCTAAACCCTAACCCACTGTCCTACCTGGTTCCTAATCCTTCCTAACACACTCTAAACCCTAACCCACTGTCCTACCTGGTTCCTAATCCTTCCTAACACACTCTAAACCCTAACCCACTGTCCTACCTGGTTCCTAATCCTTCCTAACACACTCTAAACCCTAACCCACTGTCCTACCTGGTTCCTAATCCTTCCTAACACACTCTAAGCCCTAACCCACTGTCCTACCTGGTACCTAATCCTTCCTAACACACTCTAAACCCTAACCCACTGTCCTACCTGGTTCCTAATCCTTCCTAACACACTCTAAGCCCTAACCCACTGTCCTACCTGGTTCCTAATCGTTCCTAACACACTCTAAACCCTAACCCACTGTCCTACCTGGTTCCTAATCCTTCCTAACACACTCTAAGCCCTAACCCACTGTCCTACCTGGTTCCTAATCCTTCCTAACACATTCTACACCCTAACCCACTGTCCTACCTGGTTCCTAATCCTTCCTAACACATTCTACACCCTAACCCACTGTCCTACCTGGTTCCTAATCCTTCCTAACACATTCTACACCCTAACCCACTGTCCTACCTGGTTCCTAATCCTTCCTAACACACTCTAAACCCTAACCCACTGTCCTACCTGGTTCCTAATCCTTCCTAACACACTCTAAACCCTAACCCACTGTCCTACCTGGTTCCTAATCCTTCCTAACACACTCTAAACCCTAACCCACTGTCCTACCTGGTTCCTAATCCTTCCTAACACACTCTAAACCCTAACCCACTGTCCTACCTGGTTCCTAATCCTTCCTAACACACTCTAAACCCTAACCCACTGTCCTACCTGGTTCCTAATCCTTCCTAACACACTCTAAGCCCTAACCCACTGTCCTACCTGGTACCTAATCCTTCCTAACACACTCTAAACCCTAACCCACTGTCCTACCTGGTTCCTAATCCTTCCTAACACACTCTAAGCCCTAACCCACTGTCCTACCTGGTTCCTAATCGTTCCTAACACACTCTAAACCCTAACCCACTGTCCTACCTGGTTCCTAATCCTTCCTAACACACTCTAAGCCCTAACCCACTGTCCTACCTGGTTCCTAATCCTTCCTAACACATTCTACACCCTAACCCACTGTCCTACCTGGTTCCTAATCCTTCCTAACACATTCTACACCCTAACCCACTGTCCTACCTGGTTCCTAATCCTTCCTAACACATTCTACACCCTAACCCACTGTCCTACCTGGTTCCTAATCCTTCCTAACACACTCTAAACCCTAACCCACTGTCCTACCTGGTTCCTAATCCTTCCTAACACACTCTAAACCCTAACCCACTGTCCTACCTGGTTCCTAATCCTTCCTAACACACTCTAAACCCAAACCCACTGTCCTACCTGGTTCCTAATCCTTCCTAACACACTCTAAACCCTAACCCACTGTCCTACCTGGTTCCTAATCCTTCCTAACACATTCTAAACCCAAACCCACTGTCCTACCTGGTTCCTAATCCTTCCTAACACACTCTAAACCCAAACCCACTGTCCTACCTGGTTCCTAATCCTTCCTAACACATTCTAAACCCTAACCCACTGTCCTACCTGGTTCCTAATCCTTCCTAACACACTCTAAACCCTAACCCACTGTCCTACCTGGTTCCTAATCCTTCCTAACACACTCTAAACCCAAACCCACTGTCCTACCTGGTTCCTAATCCTTCCTAACACACTCTAAACCCTAACCCACTGTCCTACCTGGTTCCTAATCCTTCCTAACACACTCTAAACCCAAACCCACTGTCCTACCTGGTTCCTAATCCTTCCTAACACACTCTAAACCCTAACCCACTGTCCTACCTGGTTCCTAATCCTTCCTAACACACTCTAAGCCCTAACCCACTGTCCTACCTGGTTCCTAATCCTTCCTAACACACTCTAAACCCTAACCCACTGTCCTACCTGGTTCCTAATCCTTCCTAACACACTCTAAACCCTAACCCACTGTCCTCCCTGGTTCCTAATCCTTCCTAACACATTCTACACCCTAACCCACTGTCCTACCTGGTTCCTAATCCTTCCTAACACATTCTACACCCTAACCCACTGTCCTCCCTGGTTCCTAATCCTTCCTAACACACTCTAAGCCCTAACCCACTGTCCTACCTGGTTCCTAATCCTTCCTAACACATTCTAAACCCTAACCCACTGTCCTACCTGGTTCCTAATCCTTCCTAACACATTCTAAACCCAAACCCACTGTCCTACCTGGTTCCTAATCCTTCCTAACACACTCTAAACCCTAACCCACTGTCCTACCTGGTTCCTAATCCTTCCTAACACACTCTAAACCCAAACCCACTGTCCTACCTGGTTCCTAATCCTTCCTAACACACTCTAAACCCTAACCCACTGTCCTACCTGGTTCCTAATCCTTCCTAACACATTCTAAACCCAAACCCACTGTCCTACCTGGTTCCTAATCCTTCCTAACACACTCTAAACCCAAACCCACTGTCCTACCTGGTTCCTAATCCTTCCTAACACATTCTAAACCCTAACCCACTGTCCTACCTGGTTCCTAATCCTTCCTAACACACTCTAAACCCTAACCCACTGTCCTACCTGGTTCCTAATCCTTCCTAACACACTCTAAACCCAAACCCACTGTCCTACCTGGTTCCTAATCCTTCCTAACACACTCTAAACCCTAAGCCACTGTCCTACCTGGTTCCTAATCCTTCCTAACACACTCTAAACCCAAACCCACTGTCCTACCTGGTTCCTAATCCTTCCTAACACACTCTAAACCCTAACCCACTGTCCTACCTGGTTCCTAATCCTTCCTAACACACTCTAAGCCCTAACCCACTGTCCTACCTGGTTCCTAATCCTTCCTAACACACTCTAAACCCTAACCCACTGTCCTACCTGGTTCCAAGAAAATACAAGGGTGACACCCACCCGGCTAACCTAGTGTATAAAACAATGGGTTATCTACGTGGGAATGTACACCCATGGGCAGACATACCTTTTCCCTTCTCCAGGACCTAGGTAGGGTGGAGTACCTCAGGAGGACAGGCTGAAACACAAACAACGATAAATTAAAACAAATCATCAAATAATCAAACAAAACAAGTGTCCTCTCTCTCTCCCCCTCTCTTCTTCTCTTCTCACACGGCAAACAGATATCCTCTCTGTAATCAGCTACAGCCACGCCCACCATCGTTAGCCACAACTCGGTACACCTGTAATGCCCAAGACACAAACACACTAACAGGGGAAAATGGGGAACAAGAAAAACGTAACACGTAACACAGAACAAAAGCCATGCCATGAGGTAGAAGGAATTGTTGGTAGGGTACCAAAACATTTCTGCAGCATTGAAGGTCCCCAAGAACACAGTGGCTTCCATCATTCTTAAATGGAAGAAATTTGTAACCACTAAGACTCTTCCTAGAGCTGGCTGCCCGGCCAAACTGAGCAACTGTGGGAGAAGGGCCTTGGTCAGGGAGGTGACCAAGAACCCGATGGTCACTCTGACAGAGCTCCAGAGTTCCCCTGTGGAGATGGGAGAACCTTCCAGAAGGACAACTATCTCTGCAGCACTCCACCAATTAGGCCTTTATGGTAGAGTGGCCAGACAGAAGCCACTCCTCAGTAAAAGGCACATGACAGCCCACTAGAAGTTTGTCAAAAGGCACCTAAAGTACTATCAGACCATGAGAAATAAGATTCACTGGTCTGATGAAGCCAAGATTGAACTCTTTGGGCTGAATGCCAAGCGCCACGTCTGGAGGAAACCTGGCACCATCCCTACGGTGAAGCATGGTGGTGACAGCATCATGCAGCGGCAGGGCCTGGGAGACTAGTCAGGATCGAGGGAAAGATGAATGGAGCAAAGTAGAAAGAGACCCTTGATGAAAACCTGCTCTAGAGCACTCAGGACCTCAGACTGGGGTTAAGGTTCACCATCCAACAGGACAATGACCCTAAGCACACAGCCAAGACAACGCAGGAGTGGCTTCGGGACAAGTCTCTGAATGTCCTTGACTGGCCCAGCCAGAGCCCGGACTTGAACCAGATCAAACATCTCTGGAGAGACCAGAAAATAGCTGTCAAGCGACGCTCCCCATCCAACCTGACAGAGCTTGAGAGGTTCTGCAGAGAAGAATGGGAGAAACTCCCCAAATACATGTGTGCCAAGCTTGTAGCGTCATACCCAAGAAGAATCAAGGCTGTAATCGCTGCCAAAGGTGCTTCAACAAAGTACTGGGTAAAGGGTCTAAATACTTATGTAAATGTGATATTTCAGTTTCTTATCTTTAATACAAATGAAAAAATGTCTAAAAACCTGTTTTTTAAAACCTGTGTAGACTGATGAAAGAAAAAATAACTATTTCATCAATTTTAGAATAAGGCTGTAACGTAACAAAATGTGGAAAAATTCAAGGGGTCTGAATACTTTCTGAATGCACTGTATACTCAAAAACAACAGACAAGTTATTGAACATTTTGAGATTTGTTTCTATTTTCAATGACGTCTGTCTTCCCAGTCAGGCTATGGTGTTGTTATGACTTTGTATGCCTCCCAAATGGCACCCTATTCCCTACCTAGTGCACTACATTGTACTATGTGCATAGGGCTCTGATCAAAAGTAGTGCACTATATAGGGAATAGGGTTCCATTTGGAACACACACTTCATGAAAGGAGAAGCTTTGTGTAGTTGGCATACTTGCCTAAGGCTAAGTATCTGGGCTGGTTACCCCTGGACAATAAAGATTAGTTATGAACGTTGTGAATGTGAACAGGGATTATCGTATCATGTGTAAGTAGGTTTGGGGAATTTTGGGAAAGCTGTGTAATGGTGGAAAGTTGACGTCTTTTCCTTATTTTAAAGGGAAGACTTCGGGCTGTGGAGACGCTGTGTTATTAAAGTTATCAACATGTTTATAAAGGATTTGAATTAGTTACACAGTGGAAGTACCTGTGGACACTATACATCCCATTCTTTCAGTGGTAGTTTTTTTTTTAGCACAGAATATTCTACACTGAACCAAAATATAAACGCAACATGTTAATTGTTGGTTCCATGTTTCATGAGCTGAAATGAAAGATGTCCCAGTTCTTCCATGGCCTGCATAGTCACCAGACATGTCACCCATTGAGCATGTTTGGGATGCTCTGGATCAACGTGTACGACAGGGTGTTCCAGTTCCTGCCAACATCCAGCAACTTCACACAGCCATTGAAGAGGAGTGGGACAACATTCCACAATCAACAGCCTGATCAACTCTATGTGAAGGAGATGTGACACGCTGCATGAGGCAAATGGTGGTCACACCAGATACTGACTGGTTTTCTGACAACAACCCCTACTTTTTATTAAGGTATCTGTGACCAACAGATGCATATCTGTATTCCCAGTCATGTGAAATCCATAGATTAGGTCCTAATTAATTTATTTCAATTGACTGATTTCCTTATATGAACTGTAACTCAGTAAAATCCTTGAACTTGTTGCGTGTTGTGTTTGTACATATATTTGTTCAGTATATATTCCAGTGCTACTAGAGCTTGCTGTTGCGCGATAGCAACAATAAAAAAGGTAATTCATCTATATAGCTTCAAGACTATTTTCTCACAGAAAATATTAATACTCAAAAAAACAACATCAACTGCAGCACAAGTATGATGTGGTTTCTGTTCCCGTAGGGTCAGCCTCACAGCAACATGTAGCCCACTGGTATTCCTATAGTATCTGTTCAGTTTCACAGTGCATACACAAAAGTCTTCTCTGGTACCACATGATATGATAAGATATAACATAATTACGTACATGTGGTTCCAACATTTTGTTTCTGTAAAGATGGGGCCGACCGTCATATTTCTTGGGAAAATGAAATGCCGGTGGTAATATTGTTGCAGCCAGAGTGAAGGGAACATCAATGTCTACAAAATTGAGAAACAGAAAATAATTTAAAGTGCTAAAACAGTTTATTCATAAATGATTGTTATTCAATCAATACCATTTTTCTTTGCAAAACTTATTTGGGGTTTAGCAGAGTGTAGCCTATGACGTAGCAGTGCTTGCTGTGCTTTGCATTCCCAAACGGGGCGGCAGCGTAGCCTAGTGGTTCGAGCGTTGGACTAGTAACCAAAAGGTTGCAAAACTGAATCCCTGAGCTGACAAAGTACAAATCTGTTGTTCTGAACAAGGCAGCGAACCCACTGTTCCTAGGCTGTCATTGAAAATAAGAATTTGTTCTTAACTGACTTGCCTAGTTAAATAAAGGTCAAATCAGAAGTGATACAGTATCCCACTCTGATGGGGCACAGCTGCACCACAGGGTGAGGTCTGGTTTATAAATGGGTTTTAAAACTTTAGTATAGTCAATCACCCAGTAGAGAGCAGTGGAGAGCTACAGATTGATGAAGTCTAGAAATTGGGGAGAGGAAATTACGTCTGTGTCTGTAAAAACACTACTTGCTTGTCCATTAGGAAGACAAGACCAGAAAGTGTACTGTAACTGATTGCCAAAAGCAGATGATTTAATTAACCAAATTTTTTGGTCACTTGTTGTGGGGCTCCTGACTGGTGCAGAGGTCTAAGGCACTGCATCTCAGTGATAGAGGTGTCACTACAGACACCCTGATTTGATTCCAAACTATATCACAACCAACTATGATTAACAGTCCCATAGGGCACAATTGGCCCAGTGTCATCCGGGTTTGGCCGGTATAGGCCGTCATTGTAATTAAGAATTTGTTCTTGACTGACTTGCCTAGTTAAAAAAGCAATGAAAACACTTCACTGGAACTTTCTCAATTTGTATTTTTGTGATTCCTCATAGAAGGTCCAAGATCTCTCTCCTCTGACCTTCTCCAATGAGTTTTGAGAAAAATGGGGTGAGTAGAAATGGGAGGAATGGAGGAAAGTTAAAAGATATCAAGATAAATCTAATTCAGATGAAGATCTGATGTACGGAACATTAACTAAAGTGTTTAATGAAATGTGGTGATTTAATAAACAGATTTGCAGTATTATAAATGATTTAGAGCAAATCCGTTATTTACTTGTCAAAATCCCATAGGCCTTACCTAGGTCTAGATTCAATCAAATCAACCGTTAATCAGCGATAGCCGACACTCGCATAGCGGATGTTCTACACCCGCATAGCTGATGTTCTACATCCGCATAGCTGATGTTCTACACCCGCATAGCTGATGTTTGGCACCCGCATAGCTGATGTTCTACACCCGCATAGCTGATGTTTGGCATCCGCATAGCTGATGTTTGGCACCCGCATAGCTGATGTTTGGCACCCGCATAGCTGATGTTCTACACCCGCATAGCTGATGTTTGGCACCCGCATAGCTGATGTTCTACACCCGCATAGCTGATGTTTGGCACCCGCATAGCTGATGTTCTACACCCGCATAGCTGATGTTCTACACCCGCATAGCGGATGTTCTACACCCGCATAGCTGATGTTCTACACCCGCATAGCTGATGTTCTACACCCGCATAGCTGATGTTCTACACCCGCATAGCTGATGTTCTACACCCGCATAGCTGATGTTTGGCACCCGCATAGCTGATGTTCTACACCCGCATAGCAGATGTTCTACACCCGCATAGCTGATGTTCTACACCCGCATAGCTGATGTTCTACACCCGCATAGCTGATGTTTGGCACCCGCATAGCTGATGTTCTACACCCGCATAGCTGATGTTTGGCATCCGCATAGCTGATGTTTGGCACCCGCATAGCTGATGTTTGGCACCCGCATAGCTGATGTTCTACACCCGCATAGCAGATGTTCTACACCCGCATAGCTGATGTTCTACACCCGCATAGCTGATGTTCTACACCCGCATAGCTGATGTTCCACACCCGCATAGCTGATGTTTGGCACCCGCATAGCTGATGTTCTACACCCGCATAGCTGATGTTTGGCATCCGCATAGCTGATGTTTGGCATCCGCATAGCTGATGTTTGGCACCCGCATAGCTGATGTTTGGCACCCGCATAGCTGATGTTCTACACCCGCATAGCAGATGTTCTACACCCGCATAGCTGATGTTCTACACCCGCATAGCTGATGTTCTACACCCGCATAGCTGATGTTCTACACCCGCATAGCTGATGTTTGGCACCCGCATAGCTGATGTTCTACACCCGCATAGCTGATGTTTGGCATCCGCATAGCTGATGTTTGGCACCCGCATAGCTGATGTTTGGCACCCGCATAGCTGATGTTCTACACCCGCATAGCTGATGTTTGGCACCCGCATAGCTGATGTTCTACACCCGCATAGCTGATGTTCTACACCCGCATAGCGGATGTTCTACACCCGCATAGCTGATGTTCTACACCCGCATAGCTGATGTTCTACACCCGCATAGCTGATGTTCTACACCCGCATAGCTGATGTTTGGCACCCGCATAGCTGATGTTCTACACCCGCATAGCAGATGTTCTACACCCGCATAGCTGATGTTCTACACCCGCATAGCTGATGTTCTACACCGACAAAGCTAATGTTTTGCACTCACATTGCTGTTTTTTTGCACCCGCATAGCGGATGTTTAGCACCCGCATAGCTGATGTTTGGCATCCACATAGCTAATATTTTGCATTCACATTGCTGTTGTTTTAAACCCGCATAGCTGATGTTTTGCATCCGCATAGCTGATGTTTTGCATCCGCATAGCTGATGATTTGGAGGTGTCAAAACCGTAACTGCATTGGAGCTGTAAAATGACCTGTTCAAAGTTCAGAATGAGAAAGTGAAGGCTAAATAATTTAAAATCATTAAACAAAATAATGAGGGTTTCTATCATCCTAATAGAGGTGTAGATTACATCTATCATCCTAATGGAGGTGTAGATTACATCCATCATCCTAATGGACGTGTAGATTACATCTATCATCCTAATGGAGGTGTAGATTACATCTATCATCCTAATGGAGGTGTAGATTACATCTATCATCCTAATGGAGGTGTAGATTACATCTATCATCCTAATGGACGTGTAGATTACATCTATCATCCTAATGGAGGTGTAGATTACATCTATCATCCTAATGGAGGTGTAGATTACATCTATCATCCTAATGGAGGTGTAGATTACATCTATCATCCTAATGGAGGTGTAGATTACATCTATCATCCTAATAGAGGTGTAGATTACATCTATCATCCTAATGGAGGTGTAGATTACATCTATCATCCTAATGGAAGTGTAGATGCCGTGTGGCTCAGTTGGTAGAGCATGGTGTTTGCAACGCCAGGGTTGTGGGTTCAATTCCCATGGGGGATCAGTACGGATTTTTTTTTAATGAAATGTATGCATTCACTACTGTAAGTCGCTCTGGATAAGAGCGTCTGCTAAATGACTAAAATGTAAATCACATTCCCGTGTTCCAATTTGTAAACAAGACTGCATGGGATTTCTCTTAATGTGACTCCATGCAGCCAATGGCAATGTCCGCTTTAGGTATAACGCTGGGAGCTGCTAGTGGATTTGACAGCTCCACCTCAGACACCGGCAAAACAGCCACGATACAGACGTCAGCTACAGCAGATCTGATTGACTGGAGCCCTAATTTCATTGTGTGTCAAATATCCATTCTCTAAAATGGCATCTAAACCATATTTACATTTATGAAAGATTCGCAACAAAGGCGCACGCACACACACACGCACGCACGCACGCACACACACACACACACACACACACACACACAATCAGAAAAGTTAGATAATGAGACTCCTAGACCCACAGGAGTACAACATTTAGTGTCTTTATAAAACAAATATAGCCAAGGCTCATTTAAATATGCATAAATAGCAAGAAAATAGTTTCCCATTTCATTTCAATTCAAACAATTCTGAATAGCAGTATTTATACATAAATCAGTTAAGAGCACTGTATGAACATAGATTAGAAACCTCTTTAAAGGTCTTAATGCTCCAATCAGGAGCAGGGCGTAGCTAAAGCAATAATTCAGTGTATATCAGTCTAACAAATTGTACACGTCTTGGTCTTTAGAAGAAACACAGATACCAAGGCTTATGAAACATTTGTGAAATATCAAACGGCACATCTTTGGATGGGTTATCGATGATAAAAACAACAAGTAATAATTCAACAATAATCAATATTACTATGGTCAAAATCTTTAAAACATTTTGTATATATTTACAAAACCTGAGAACAAGGCAATACAAGGGTGAAAACAGTTTTGGATCGAGATTTGTATTTTATTTTTTAAGTCAAGTGAATCATTTTGTCCTGGTTTTGAATGTTCTTCGGTGGCTTACACTACCCTGCCCATTAGAACTGATATTGGTCTCCAACTTTGGATGGATTTGGAATCTATTTGTAGTTTATAAATAACTTTGATGGCTGATATCGGTGTATTTTTTTGTAGACTGTGAATTTGGGAGACAACCTATTGCTAATAGTAAGTATACTATGAATGATGCTGTGAATTAGACATTTACATCCAAAGATAAACAATTACAATCCAAAGATAAACAATTATGTCCTGAGAGTATTCTTTTGTGTGTGTGTACTTTTGCAACATACAAAATCTATTCATCCAGTTTTATTTCTACAAATTAAATGTTTTTATAAAAATCCTTGTGATTTTGATTTGAGATGTCTAAAATCAACTGTTTTCCAGTAATTCCCCTATTTTCTATACATTTATATTCCCAGACATCACTCCCCTCAAACTCTCATCTCCTCAGCCTAATATCCTTGTATCTCTAAACAGCAGGTAGAACATCTATCAGGCAGAGAACTTTCTGTTCTGTATGGTTCTGAGATGAAGCATCAGTTATCTGTTGGAAGTGTCAGTTGGCCGGCTCTCCCTCTGTTCAGGTGTCAGTTGGCCAGCTCTCTCTCTCTGTTCAGGTGTCAGTTGGCCGGCTCTCTCTCTGTTCAGGTGTCAGTTGGCCAGCTCTCTCCCTCTGTTCAGGTGTCAGTTGGCCGGCTCTCTCTCTGTTCAGGTGTCAGTTGGCCGGCTCTCTCTCTGTTCAGGTGTCAGTTGGCCGGCTCTCTCTCTGTTCAGGTGTCAGTTGGCCGGTACTCTCTCTGTTCAGGTGTCAGTTGGCCGGCTCTCTCTCTGTTCAGGTGTCAGTTGGCCGGCTCTCTCTCTGTTCAGGTGTCAGTTGGCCGGTACTCTCTCTGTTCAGGTGTCAGTTGGCCGGCTCTCTCTCTGTTCTATCATCTTTAATCTGTGTCAGTTGGTCGGCTCAGGGATGGGAGAGACGTGGTTCTCTAGTCTAATGGTCCAGGGGTCAGGGGTTGGGGTGTAAAATGGAGGGTGGGTAAGGACTTCCCCCCCAGGCCCCGCCAGGGCAAAGGTGAACATGCCCCTCTGTCTCTCCAGCTCCACTTTGTCAACCACATGCTTCCTGTCTGACTGGTGATGCCGAGCCTCCCTGGCCTCACGGCCCTCCCTGGCCTCACGGCCTTCTCTGGCCTTCCTGCCCTCCCGGCTCTCTCTGCTGTCACTGTCCAAGTCCTTATAGCCCAGGCCCTTAGCACCCAGGGCCTGTCTCTCTCTCTCCCCTAGGCCCAGACCGTGACCTCTAACGCCTCTGTGGGAAGAGGGCAGGAGCCGGCAGCCGTCCTTGCCATCCTCGTGGTGATTGGCCGAGCTAGGAGGGCCCTGCAGGAAGTTGTTGGCTGAGCGCCAGGCGGCGGGCTTGCGGCCTCGTCGAGGGCGTGAGACGCGACAGCTCTGCCTCTTGATGTGTCGGTGCAGGTGGTCTGAGCGTGTGAAGCTCTTGTAGCAGTGCTCACACTGGTAGGGCCGCACTCCTGTGTGGATACGCAGGTGGTTCTTCAGGTCGTAGTTGTGGACAAACTTGGAGTTGCAGTGGAGGCAGACGTAGGGCCGCTCTCCTGTGTGCTTCCGCATGTGGATCTTCAGCTTGTCTTGCCTGAAAATAAAAAATAGAAGCTTATATTATTTATTTTAGTTCACTTTTATGTTACCAGGTTGTCCCATTGAGGTCAAATAACATATTTTTCAATGTGTTGTCCTTTCAACTGTATGTGTTCTGAAAGATGTATCAGAGATGAAAGCATTGTTGGTGGGTATACTCTGGGGTACGTATTAAATGGGCCAGGTGATACAATCATGCCAGAGCAGAGGCAGGAAGTGACTAGAAAGAAAGACAGGGGGTTTCCACTTTTTAGGTCTCTGATGATAATCAGATGAGAGGATACAAATCAAACGCCTTAACCACAAAAACACTCCCTTACCGTAATACCATAATCTTTGTCCAAAAACAACCCTCTCAATTTCACATGTTAATAATTGCTATCTTTTTTTTTACATGTAGGCATTTTGATTATTATCTTAGAATATGATCAGGCAACACTTTTACCTAATCACTTAGCCACTTATCCACATACGTGGCATCACTAATGGATACTGTATGTGTCTGTACTGTGTTTATTGGCTTTTATAATCTCCTTGCAGAAGATGGCAAGACCTACAGTATCAAGAGTGTTTGTCATACCTGGTGAAGCGCACCTCACAGATGGTGCACATATATGGTTTCTCTCCTGTGTGAGTCCTCATGTGTCTGGGTAGTTTCCCTGCCCCCTGGATCACCTTGTTACAGATGGGACACTGCTGGGATGCTTTGGGCTTCATCTTCCTCTCCTCCTCCATCTGCCAGGGAGGGAACAGCACCCCCAGGTGGCTTGATGCACTCAGGAAGCTCAGGTATGAGCGGAAGTCTTCCTCCTGCTTTATCTGACTCGGGTGGAGGTGAGGCCCCTCGGACTGTACCACCCCCACCCCCAGGCCGGAGGTCATTAAGTCTTTCAGGAAGTCACTGTGGAGCATGCTGGGAGGGACTTCCTCCTTGACGACCTCTCTCTTCACGGCCAGGTCTAAGGGTCGGTTGTCCAGTTGAGAAGGGTGGGAGGAACGGTGGAGGGTCGGGGTCTGGGTGTGGTGGCTGGGGTTGAGGTTGGGGTCTAGGACCTGCGGGGGGAATCCTGGGAACTCTGCAGCCCACATGGGAGGGTAGAAGCCAGGGAGCAGAGGGGAAAAGTTGTCCCTCCTGTCCAGGACTGATGGCAGTTTAGGGTACAGCCCTTCCTGTAGCAGAGACTCAATGGAAAAGTCCTTGAGGGCTCGGCTCTCCATGCGCTCATGCTCCGGGCTGGGTTTCTCACACTGAGAGTCTTTGTCTGTGCACTTCCTGTTCCTCTGCAGCTCGTACCGGTGCTGGTACTGACTGGTACTGGGTGGACTGGGTGGTGCTCCTCTCTCCGACTCAGCCTGGTCCTGACTCTCTGACGACCTCGAAGACCACTCACTGGCGTTGTCCTCCTCATGAACCTCCTGCTCGTCCTTCCTCGACTCTTCTTCCTCCTCCTCCTCCTCCTCCTGTTCCTCTACCTCCTCCTCTTCGTCTTCCTCTTCATCTCCCTCTCTTCCTCCTCCTCCTCCCTTGCCAGAGTCCATAATCTCCAGACAGACAGTGACGATGCAGGGGATCTCCAGCATCTGAGCCGCTCCGAGAATTTCTTTCACGTTGGACGCCGTCACCGTTAGCGTAGATGTGTAGGCAAACTCCAAGATGGCCGTCAGTGACTCGGGGGCCACGAAGTCTATCTCATACACCCCGTGCTTGTCCCTTCCGTCCGAGGACACGGTGAAGAGCTTCTTGAAATACTGGCTGCAGGCGGCGAGGACAGATCGGTGGGTCTGATACTCCTGATCACGTACGATGAGCACCACGTCACAGAGCAACCCGGCGCGGCGCTGTTCGTTAAGGCAGCACAGGACATCACTGCTGTGGTTGGGGAACGGAATCCCGATCAGGTCATCTTCACTGTGGCCCATCCTCGACTCTCCTTCTCCTCTCTCTGATCTACAGAACAGAGAGACAGACATTAACTATTAGTTCTATGTAGGTAGACAAGTTCTGTTTAATCAGGCAAGATCCTGATTTATAGACAGGGACAAAACATCACATTTATTACACGTTTATAGTCCTCTTTACACCAACAGTTGTCCCAAAGTGCTTTACAGTAACCCTGCCTAGAAAACAAAGTGTTTTACAGTAACCTTGCTTAGATAACAAAGTGTTTTACAATAACCATACCTAGATAACAACGTGTTTTACAATAACCATGCCTAGATAACAAAGTGTTTTACAGTAACCATGCCTAGATAAAAGTGTTTTACAGTAACCATGCCTAGATAACAGAGCTTTACAGTATCCCTGCCTAGATCCCAAAGAGCTTTACAGTAACCCTGCCTAAATCCCAAAGAGCTTTACAGTAACCCTGCCTAGATCCCAAAGAGCTTTACAGTAACCCTGCCTAAATCCCAAAGAGCTTTACAGTAACCCTGCCTAGATCCCAAAGAGCTTTACAGTAACCCTGCCTAGATCCCAGAGAGCTTTACAGTAACCCTGCCTAGATCCCAAAGAGCTTTACAGTAACCCTGCCTAGATCCCAGAGAGCTTTACAGTAACCCTGCCTAGATCCCAAAGAGCTTTACAGTAACCCTGCCTAGATCCCA
>NC_138303.1:106012500-106080000 GCF_965601325.2 Salmo salar | reverse complement strand
ATATGACTCCCAAAAGTACTTGTTACATTTCGAATGCTCAGGCATGACAGCAATATGGTCCAATTCACACACATATCAATAAAGTGCATTGTCATCCCAATCTGGCGGCCTCACTAAACACAAATACTGTGTGTGTAAATGAAGTCTGAGTGTTGGTGTGCCCCTGTCTGTCCGTAAAAATAAACAAAAAACATACATTGTGCCGTCCGGTTTGCTTAATAAAAGGAATTTGATGTATAGCATTTACTTTAACTTGTAATGTTTACTCCAGTATGACAATTTAGTACTTTTTCCACCAATGTCCATAAGTACATTTCAAACCAGATACTTTTAAACTAACTCAAGTAGTATTTTAATGGTGACTCACTTTTACTTGAGCCATTTTTCTATTAAGGTATGTTTACTTTTACTCAAGTATGACAACTGAGTACTTTTTCCACCACAGATTTAAAAAAAATATATAGATGGTCGTACACTATCAGACTCCCAATAATTGAATTACTACAGGTGAACGCCTTCCACAGATACACTCGACCAAAGTTTATAACTTATATACGTTTCATTTATGATTTACTCCCAAATTGTGTTTTTTGTTGATTGTTTTAAATCAAATGTATTCTTAACTGTATAGTCACAGAATATAAAGGATATTGATATGAAACTACTATAGTCACAGAATATAAAGGATATTGATATGAAACTACTATAGTCACAGAATATAAAGGATATTGATATGAAACTACTATAGTCACAGAATATAAAGGATATTGATATGAAACTACTTGTCTGGTTCGACGACACCTGTGACATACAGTAGATGAAGTGGCTTTTTCTATAGACAAAATGTTCATATAGAAATAGTGAATTATTGGGGAGGACAAATTAATTTAAATATATAAATAGTTGATACTGTATACTGTATATTGAGACATCTCTGATGCATACTTTTACCTACAGTGTAGCATACATATTATCAGCTGGTGAGCTACAGAAAAAAATATTGATAATCTGAATATTTATGTTAAATCCAACAGTTTATTTTTGTTTATGGAATGTGTACTAGAAATAGTCAATGTTTTCACTAGAGAATTGAAAGCTCATTAAACCTATAAGACAATCGTACAGTTTGTTTGTTTAAATAAAGACCAATCCTATAGGAGTTTATTATCGAGCCATCCGCTGAGGCTCCAGGAGAGCCCCGAGGTTCACACCATTATCTGCATCAGACAGTCAATGCATTGTTTTATTAGGTCTCAGAGGACAACCTTTGGTTTCATTAAATCCATTCTGGTAACTGTTTATGTAAAAGAGTACCCACTTTATTAAATATGATTTAGCAAGATATCATACTTAACAATAAGTTTATCTTAATAAAGGTTTATAATTAGTTCGTTGGATGCTATTATTCATTTATAGAACCATTATAAATTATTAATAGATATTTATTTACAGATATTTCTTATGATAATGCATTTTTTCGGTTTGAATTAATGAGTTCAATTTTGACCACTGATGCTTTTAATTAAATTATTGATGATCCATGGCAGAGGTGGTCGTTTTTAAAGAATCGTTGGTGTCTCCTTGACAACCACTTTTATCAATCTCACAACCTGTCCTCCTGTTGTGAGTTTAAGTGATTTATGACAAATTAATTATAATTCAGACTGTCTCATTAAGAGTCAACCAGATCGCAGATGAGGCTACTGTCAACGGATAATGGCTTTACAAAATATATTTTCATATTTGCTGCTCTGTAGAACAAATCCTTGTAGCTAATTTTACTTGAATGTTTCAACATCTTTTTTTTAATAAATTTATATATATATACAGTACCCCAATCCATTTTTTAAAAGTAGACAAAAAACAGTTGTTGTAAAACAAGCTAGCCTAATTCCTATGTTTTGAGGGGATAAGAGTGTCACAAACAGGCATCTTCTGTACCCCTCAGTTCTTATTCTCTCAACACTCTCCTACTTCAACTTACAAAAACTTGAACTTTTGTTTTAGGAGTTATATCATAGCCCCAGTTCAATTCTCTTACACATTTTATTCCGATTTTTTGCCACAAATCCACCAGCGCAAGTGTCTGTTTTGACTAAATAATGAATTAAATGAAACCCCATCAGGAGAATACAATAAGATTAAAAAAAGTTAAAGCCAAAATACTGTTTTTAACATTTCTTCTACCCAGTAAAATAAATTCCTGTTCATGTTGTCTCCACATTTTTATTGCGAAAGAGGTCTTGGCAACCTCATTTTCTCAAGATGGTGTCTCATAGTGCTATCCAAAACAATTACGCCAGTCATAAATGACTGTATCCACACCTGGAGCTGAGGCACTTTCAGAGTGTTGCACCTGGGAGGAATACAACATAACAGACAACGCTCTAAAGACCTAAAACATACCTAACTACACACACACAAACACATACACACACTGAACAGGTGCACTGTACACATGTACTGTAGAAAAGAAAGACTCATTCACTGCAGCAATAAGCAGGCACACTCACTCAAACACAAACGTACACAAACTAGATACAGAATTTTCAGCATGCCACAAGTCAGCAGAATTGAAAAACAAGAATCCATAGAATTCTAAACGGAATCCTCATTACCTACCTTCTTATTTCCTTTCTTTCCGTTTGTTTATAATTCAGAGTCTACCAGTGGTGTCCAGAGACCTGTCACATTGCCTCTTCAGAATAGTGTACCCAGAGCTGACAGTCAGTCAGTCCATTCACAGTCACAGCCACCTTGCATCGGCCGCCCATTCACAAAAACCAGGAAATATCCAACACTTCCAAAACCAATACAAAGACAAGTAGCAGCTAAAGGAGGTTAACAGTGGACCGCCGGAGCGGAGAGAGGTGTGTGTGTCCCTGGCAGACTTAAACAGGCTGGTGAGCAGAGCAACAGTGGAGTTGAGAGACGGCAGGCAGGGAAGGCAGGCTTGTCAGATTCACAGTAGGGAGGGAGAGCAGAGCAGCATTACTGCTATGTGGAGACGTTGCACCACTAGTTTTTATAGCAGGGTGGGTAGCTGAAAGATAATAATACCCCAGCCCTCCTCCACAACACAAGTTAAGCACAGTGTGTTATAAACTCATGGCTCAGACACCCTCTGATTTAGGTCAGACAAAATGAATTTGTTGTTTTGTTAGAGTGAATTGCATTATGGAAGGAGAGGGGTGAAGCAGTAAGGGGCTGTTTGGGGTATAACAAAAAAAATTAAGGAAAGAAATCAAATGTAAAAAATTACTATTTGTGAACCTCCACTGGTCACTACAACAGAGATCAGAGATGAAGCAACAGAGTAGAGATCAGAGATGAAGCAACAGTCCCGTCCTGACCAGTATAAGGGGTTATTTGTCATTGTAGTTTGGTCAGGGCGTGGCAGGGGTGTGTTTGTTTTGTGTTGTCGGGGTTTTGGGGTTTTGTTCTATGTTTTGTATTTCTATGGTTTTTCTATGTTGTATAGTTCTTTGTGTTGGCCTGGTATGGCTCTCGATCAGGAACAGCTGTACATCGTTGTTGCTGATTGGGAGTCATACTTAGGTAGCCCTTTTTCACCTGTTGTTTGTGGGAAGTTGTTTTTGCATAGCTGTGTGTAGCCTGCAATACTGTGCGTTCGTTCGTTTTCTTGTTTTGTTTTGTTAAGTGTTCAATAAAAGTTAAGATGAGCACTCAACCCGCTGCGCCTTGGTCTACTCCGAACGACACTCGTTACAGAACTTCCCACCACTAACGGACCAAGCAGCGGGGGAAGGAGCAGCAGTGCCAGTCCTGCGCTCAAGACCGCCAGTGCGTCTCCACGGCCCAGTATATCCTGTTCCTGCTCCTCACACTAGCCTTGGGGTGCGTGTCTCCAGTCTGGTACCTCCACCACCAGCCCCACGCACCAGGCCTCCAGTGCGTCAGCCCAGTCCAGCTCGTCCTGCTCCTGCTCCTCGCACTAGCCCTGTGGTGCGTGTCCTTAGGCTGGCGCCTCCTAAGCCAGCCCCACGCATCAGGCTTTCAGTGCGCAGTCCCCGTCCAGAGCTTCTGGCAACAGTGCCCCGTCCAGAGCTTCCGGCAACAGTGCCCTGTCCAGAGTGTCCGGCAACAGTGCCCCGTCCAGAGTGTCCGGCAACAGTGCCCCGTCCAGAGCTTCCGGCAACAGTGCCCCGTCCAGAGTGTCCGGCAACAGTGCCCAGTCCAGAGTGTCCGGCGACAGTGCCCCGTCCAGAGCTTCCGGCGACAGTGCCCCGTCTAGAGATGGCCCACAGTCTGGAGCTTGCAGAGACGGCCCACAGTCCGGAGCTTGCAGAGATGGCCCACAGTCCGGAGCCAGCAGAGACGGCCCACAGTCCGGAGCCAGCAGAGACGGCCCACAGTCCGGAGCCAGCAGAGACGGCCCACAGTCCGGAGCCAGCAGAGACGGCCCACACTCCGGAGCCTGCCAAGACACTCCTCAGCCCTGAGCCAGAGTCACCCTACAGTCCAGAACCGGCGCAGCCAGAGTCGCCCTACAGTCCGGAGCCGGCGCAGCCAGAGCCGCCCTACAGTACGACGCAGCCAGAGTCGCCCTCCAGTACGACGCAGCCAGAGTCGCCCGTCGCGAGGGTCCCCAGTCCGGGGTCGACGGAGAGGGACCTCGCTCTAGAGACGTCATGTAAGTGGGGTGAGCCAGGGGTGGAGTGGGATCTGCGTCCCTCTCCTGAGCCACCTCCGTAGGGAGGAGTATTGGGAAGGGGGGGGTGTTGCAGAGGCACCGTCGGTGACGGTGGCCACCCTCCCTTCCCTCCCATGTAGTTTTGGGATTTTTGTTGTTGTTGTGGGTATTTGTTTTGTTGGGTTTTGTTTCAGGTGAATCCAGGGTCTGCACCTTTGGGGAGGGGTACTGTCCCGTCCTGACCAGTATAAGGGGTTATTTGTCATTGTAGTTTGGTCAGGGCGTGGCAGGGGTGTGTTTGTTTTGTGTTGTCGGGGTTTTGGGGTTTTGTTCTATGTTTTGTATTTCTATGGTTTTTCTATGTTGTATAGTTCTTTGTGTTGGCCTGGTATGGCTCTCGATCAGGAACAGCTGTACATCGTTGTTGCTGATTGGGAGTCATACTTAGGTAGCCCTGTTTCACCTGTTGTTTGTGGGAAGTTGTTTTTGCATAGCTGTGTGTAGCCTGCAATACTGTGCGTTCGTTCGTTTTCTTGTTTTGTTTTGTTAAGTGTTCAATAAAAGTTAAGATGAGCACTCAACCCGCTGCACCTTGGTCTACTCCGTACGACACTCGTTACAGCAACAGTGTAGAGATCAGAGATGAAGCAACAGAGTAGAGATCAGAGATGAAGCAACAACTTTAAGATTTAAGATTAAAACCCAAAATATGATTGGTATGTTTTACTTTGTCAAATAAGACGTGATACATTCCAGTACTGTAGCCCTTCAGGGACTACGGTCTCAATTCCAACTATTTTCTGTAATTCAACCTTTTCACACCCTTAAAGGATATTCTATTTGTAGCTCCATCACACCACAAACTCAGTCCGTTCGTAACGCTCACTATGTGCTGGGAGACACGCTATGCTAATCTGAGTTTATTATCTGGAGCAGCTCTCCACTCTGTTCTTTAACAACCTGTCTGTTTCCTGTTGATTAATGTCTAGTCAAACTCCGCTACGTCACTCACTTGTATTTATTGGATCATTTGTAGAAGATGTTTGTATGAATACATATTTTAATGAATATTTTGTATATAAAAATATAAATACATTTTGTACAAGACTAAATCCAAAACAGAAACGAAAGAGTTGAACCGCATATGTATTTAATTCAATGACATTTAATGATATGATCCCTTGTTTGACTTCCTGCAAGTGATTCAAAGTCTACTTAGGACGATCAGAGAGGTGACAGGTTCTTCAGTTTGAGTCAGAGATCACAGCAGTGAGATAATATTATACTGCTCAGCCATATTATACTGCTCAGCCATACTATACTTACCAGCCATATTATACTGATCTGCCATATTATACTGCTCAGCCATATTATACTGACCAGCCATATTATACTGCTCAGCCATATTATACTGCTCAGCCATATTACACTGCTCAGCCATATTATACTGCTCTGCCATATTATACTGCTCAGCCATATTACACTGCTCAGCCATATTATACTGCTCAGCCATATTACACTGCTCAGCCATATTACACTGCTCTGCCATATTATACTGCTCAGCCATATTATACTGACCAGCCATATTATACTGCTCTGCCATATTATACTGCTCAGCCATACTATACTTACCAGCCATATTATACTGCTCAGCCATATTATACTGCTCAGCCATATTACACTGCTCAGCCATATTATACTGCTCTGCCATATTATACTGCTCTGCCATATTACACTGCTCAGCCAGATTACACTGCTCTGCCATATTATACTGTTCAGCCATATTATACTGCTCAGCCATATTACACTGCTCAGCCATATTATACTGCTCAGCCATATTACACTGCTCAGCCATATTACACTGCTCAGCCATACTATACTGCTCTGCCATATTATACTGCTCTGCCGGTCTGTAGAGGTGGAGGACAGACTCCTAAGACCAGGGTGTTGATATAGAACAGAAAAAAAGAGAAAATATGTGGTCACCGCCCGCTTCTTCAATTTAGAAAGGGAAAGTATCGGTCTGGCATGTGCACTTTGATAGGCGGGCGAGAGAGACTGAGAAACCTCACACACTCTCAGAGGGGTGGGCTTCACTGAACTTTAAGGCAATGAAAAAGTGAGATGGCAAAGGAAGTCGTTTTTTCTTCTCTCATAACAATGAATTCACTGCTCAGTGTCTATGGCATCACAGCCAGGACAAACATAACAATGTACAGTGAGGTAAAAAAGTATTTGATCCCCTGCTGATTTTGTACGTTTGCCCATTGACAAAGAAATGATCAGTCTATAATTTTAATAGTAGGTTTATTTGAACAGTGAGAGACAGAATAACAACAAAAAAATCCAGAGAAGAGCATGTCAAAAATGTTATAAATTGATCTGCATTTTAATGAGGGAAATAAGTATTTGACCCCTCTGCAAAACATGACTTAGTACTTAGTGGCAAAACCCATGTTGGCAATCACAGAGGTCAGACGTTTCTTGTAGTTGGCCACCAGGTTTGCACACATCTCAGGAGGGATTTTGTCCCACTCCTCTTTGCAGATCTTCTCCAAGTCATTAAGGTTTTGAGGCTGACGTTTGGCAACTCGAACCTTCAGCTCCCTCCACAGATTTTCTATGGGATTAAGGTCTGGAGACTGGCTAGGCCACTCCCGGACCTTAATGTGCTTCTTCTTGAGCCACTCCTTTGTTGCCTTGGCCGTGTGTTTTGGGTCATTGTCATGCTGGAATACCCATCCACGACCCATTTTCAATGCCCTGGCTGAGGGAAGGAGGTTCTCACCCAAGATTTGACGGTATATGGCCCCGTCCATCGTCCCTTTGATGCGGTGAAGTTGTCCTGACCGCTGAGCAGAAAAACACCCCCAAAGCATAATGTTTCCACCTCCATGTTTGATGGTGGGGATGGTGTTCTTGGGTTCATAGGCAGCATTCCTCCTCCTCCAAACACGGCGAGTTGAGTTGATGCCAAAGAGCTCCATTTTGGTCTCATCTGACAACAACACTTTCACCCAGTTGTCCTCTGAATCATTCAGATGTTCATTGGCAAACTTCAGACGGGCATGTATATGTGCTTTCTTGAGCAGGGGGACCTTGCAGGGGCTGCAGGATTTCAGTCCTTCACGGCGTAGTGTGTTACCAATTGTTTTCTTGGTGACTATGGTCCCAGCTGCCTTGAGATCATTGACAAGATCCTCCCGTGTAGTTCTGGGCTGATTCCTCACCGTTCTCATGATCATTGCAACTCCACGAGGTGAGATCTTGCATGGAGCCCCAGGCCGAGGGAGATTGACAGTTCTTTTGTGTTTCTTCCATTTGCGAATAATCGCACCAACTGTTGTCACCTTCTCACCAAGCTGCTTGGCGATGGTCTTGTAGCCCATTCCAGCCTTGTGTAGGTCTACAATCTTGTCCCTGACATCCTTGGAGAGCTCTTTGGTCTTGGCCATGGTGGAGAGTTTGGAATCTGATCGATTGATTGCTTCTGTGGATAGGTGTCTTTTATACAGCTAACAAACTGAGATTAGGAGCACTCCCTTTAAGAGTGTGCTCCTAATCTCAGCTCGTTACCTGTATAAAAGACACCTGGGAGCCAGAAATCTTTCTGATTGAGAGGGGGTCAAATACTTATTTCCCCCATTAAAATGCAAATCAATTTATAACATTTTTAACATGCGTTTCTCTGGATTATTTTGTTGTTATTCTGTCTCTCACTGTTCAAATAAACCTACCATTAAAATTATAGACTGATCATTTCTTTGTCAGTGGGCAAACGTACAAAATCGGCAGTGGATCAAATACTTTTTCCCCTCACTGTAGATCTCATTCTCTCCCAGTGTTTCCTGAATTTCACAACCCCTTTGTTTTACCATGACAGGACACTTTCACGGGATAGCTTCTGTTACTGACAGACTGGCCCATTAGGACATCATTTCCTTGATCAACCCTACTGCTTAATATGTAATGACCAGTATTATAGGATTTAGGTCAATTCTTGCAATTTCACTCATCAAAATTAGAATCTAAACAGGTTCTGAATGTTGTGGTTTTTATGTGGTACCAGAGTTTGGTTGAGTCAAATGAATCTTGTTAAACAAACATGTTTAAATTCCATTGATATTATGTTATTAAAGACCGAGTGCAGTCAATAAATATGTATTTTCCTGTGATTTATGTACACTATGAGGTTGGAATAATACTGTGAAATTGTGAAAATGATTAGTTACATAAGGATGTTTAACTCACATTTCCCCATTCTCTATGATAGACTTCTACTCATGTTAAGTTTACTACTAAAATGGTACAAGTTGGCATTTGGCATAGCAGAATAAAGCTTGTTAAACAACCCTATATTGGTTAAATCAAATCAACATCCCAAAAATGTTCTTGCCAAAACCTAGATGGGTCTGTTTATAGTGAATTATTGTGTTGTTATAGGAACATGTGTTATGTTAGTACTTGAATGCTCACATGCTTCCTCACATTCTGTAGCAAGATAGACTTGTCCTCATGCATACCGTAGGCCAACGTCCCCTTAGGAATATGTAGTGTGACCACAGCCTTATTCCTGGTGGTTGCAATGTGTTGTAGCCTACATTGTGAGAGTATAAGTACACTGAGAGGGAGTCTTGGTATATATAAACAGGAAAGTGTTGTAGCCTACATTGTGAGAGTATAAGTACACTGAGAGGGAGTCTTGGTATATATAAACAGGAAAGCCACTAAATGTTAGCAGACCAACCAGCCAGCCAGTCAAGCAACAATCACAACCTGTACAGGAGGACTGCTTATCCAAATTCTCTGTCTGCTGTTGTCATATAAACTCTCTGCAGATTTCTCTGTTATATACGTAGAATAATCATGCCATACGGTGCCTTCAGAAAGTATTCACACCCCTTGACTTTTTCCACATTTTGTTGTTACAGCCTGAGTGTAAAATGGATTACATTGAGATCTTGTGTTACTGGCCTACACACAATACCCCATAATGTCAAAGTGGAATTATGTTTTTAGAATTATTATTTTTTTAAATTAAAAATGAAAAGCTGAAATGTTTGAAATCAATAAGTATTCAAGCCCTTTGTTATGGCAAGCCTAAATAAGTTCAGCAGTAAAAATGTGTCACATAATAATAAGTTCCATGAACTCTCTCTGTGCAATAATGAATGACTACCTCATCTCTGTACCCCACACATACAATTATCTGGAAGATCCCTAGGTTGAGCAGTGGATTTCAAATACAGATTCAACCACAAAGACCAGGGAAGTTTTAAAATGCCTCAAAAAGAAGGGCAACTATTGGTAGATACAAAACATTTTTAAAAAGCAGACATTGAATATCCCTTTGAGCATGGTGAAGTTAGTATTTACACTTTGGATTGTGTATCAATACACCCAGTCACTACAAAGATACGGGCGTCCTTCCTAACTCAGTTGCCGGAGAGGAAGGAAACCGCTCAGAGATTTCACCATGAGACCAATGGTGACTTTAAAACAGCTACAGAGTAGAGGAGAAAATTGAGGATGGATCAACAACATTGTAGTTACTCCACCATACCAACCTACTGTAAATGATAGAGTGAAAAGAAGGAAGCCTGTACAGAATACAAATACTCGAAAACATACATCCTGTTTGCAATAAGGCACTAAAGAAATACTGCAAAAAATGTGGCAAATAAATTAACTTTATGTCCTGAATACAAAACGTTATGTTGGGGCAAATCCAACACAACACATCACTGAGTACCACTCTTCATATTTTCAAGTATGGTGGTGGCTGCATCATGTTGTGGGTATGCTTGTCATTGGCAAGGACTCTGGAGTTAAAAAAATAAATAAAATGAAACAGAATAAAGCTAAGCACAAGCAAAATACTAGAGGAAAACCTGGTTCAGTCTGCTTTCCAACAGACACTGGGAGACAAATTCACCTTTCAGCAGGATAATTACCTAAAACACAAATATACACTGGAGTTGCTTACCAAGAGGACGTTGAATGTTCCTGAGTTGCCTAATTACGGTTTTGACTTAAATCGGCTTGAAAATCTACTTGACATAGGTTGAAGAATTTAAAAAATAATAATGTGCAAATATTGTAAAATCCAGGTGTACAAAGCTCTTAGAGACTTACCCAGAAAGACTCACAGTTGTAATTGCTGCCAAAGTGATGCTAACATATATTGACTCAAGGGTGTGAATACTTACATAAATTAGATATTTCTATATTTCATTTTCAATAAATTTGCCCAAAAATCTAAAAACATGTTTTCACTTTATCATTATGTGGTATTGTGTGTAGATGGGTGAGAATAAAAGTATAAAATTATATTTAATCCATTTGGAATTCAGGCTGTAACACAACAAAATGTGGAATATGTCTAGGGGTGTGAACACTTTCTGAAGGTACTGTATATAGATTTTTAAAACAAATAACTCAAATTAGTCAAATTAGTTACTAGCGACACATATCTGAGGTTTGTTTTAATGCTTAAAAACGAAACAAGTATTTCCTATAATCTCCTAATGTTAGTTCTCCGCACGTCTCTGAAGAGCTCCCATAACAAGGTGTTAAATACTGGTCCATCTCTGAAGAGCTTCCCTAACAAGGGGTTAAATACTGGTCCATCTCTGAAGAGCTTCCCTAACAAGGGGTTAAATACTGGTCCATCTCTGAAGAGCTTCCCTAACAAGGGGTTAAATACTGGTCCATCTCTGAAGAGCTTCCCTAACAAGGGGTTAAATACTGGTCCATCTCTGAAGAGCTTCCCTAACAAGAGGTTAAATACTGGTCCATCTCTGAAGAGCTTCCCTAACAAGAGGTTAAATACTGGTCCAGCTCTGAAGAGCTTCCCTAACAAGGGGTTAAATACTGGTCCATCTCTGAAGAGCTTCCCTAACAAGGGGTTAAATGCTGGTCCATCTCAGTTGGACTTGTCTTTAAGGGTTCGTGCAGTCTGTTCGCACTGCACAGGAGGCTGGGTCTGAGTAAGTGTTGGGCACTGCAGTACCTGTTTGCTTCCACCCGCTGTGTTCCCAGCATGGCATACTCAGCCCTCAGCAGCAGATCGGCTCTCAATCTCTTACCCATGAGGAGGGGCAGACTGGCACAGAGACTGGCATAGATCTTACATAAAATGAGTTAGGCAAACAGGGCTCTCTTGATCATCAACAGCTGAACTGATTTGAAGGGAGACAAGGGCTTTAGGCCTAAATGTGTGTTTCTGTTTGTACTGTAGGGGTCAAGGGGGAAAGAAATCTGTTCTACAGCCACTTAAAGTAAACCAATGAGGCTTGTGGGTTTGGGCTGTTCTGCTGCTAGTGCAGTTTTATGGGTAAGAGTAGGCCAACCCAGAGGCCAGCCATCTTGCCCCCCACCCCCCCCACCAACCAACCCACCTGCCACAACCCCCCCAACCCACTCCACACCATGTGGCTCTTGTTGTCTGGAGGACAAGGTTGCTGTGGGAAAAAAGCAGCAAGCAGACGTGGGCCGAGTCTGGGGAGCCCCCCCCACAGTTCAGCTCTGCCAGCTATTATGCCCACTGTAGATAGACCCCGCATCTCCCACCTGCCAGACCAGCCAGACAGACCTCCTTAAAAACCATCTCCAAGGACAGCTTACAGGCAGTACAGTACAGTAGACACACACAGCAAGGTCATTAGACCAGCTCACCTCTAAGTAGCCCATTATTCAGGGTGAGTTCAGGTTCAGAGCTGTTTTTCTGCTGACATACTGAAACTATTCCTCTTGTTTTGTCTGTTTCTAAACATCCTAATCTGGTTGGGAGTTTTTTTATTATTACCAGAAATATACATGTTCTGGAGAGATGTACTGTAATACACAATCTATTCACAACCTTATATGAGTATAACCAGCCAGACAGAGAGATAGCTATACTTTGGCTGGCTTATTTCACAGGTGGTCGCAGTTGTATGTGTGCGTGTGCGCGCGTGTGTGTGTGTGTGTGTGTGTGTGTGTGTGTGTGTGTGTGTGTGTGTGTGTGTGTGTGTGTGTGTGTGTGTGTGTGTGTGTGTGTGTGTGTGTGTGTGTGTGTGTGTGTGTGTGCTTCCAGTGTGTGGGTCTGTGGGGTGAGTGAGGACATCTCCTGGCTCTGATAACGAGGGGGAGGCCAGGCTGAGGAATGGAGGGAGGAGAGAGGGGAGGGGGAGGGGGAGGAGAAGAGAGGAGAGTAGCAGGGAGAGGAGAGAAGAGGGGGGTGGAGGGGAGAGGAAAGGAGAGAGGAAAGGTGGGAGATGAGAGGAGAGGAGAGAGGAGGAAGGGAGAGGATAGATGAGGTTTTGCTATGACAGAAAAGGGAGACGAGGGAGGGAGACGAGGGGAGATGAGAGGAGAGAGGAGAGGAGGAGAGGAGAGAAGAGAGGGAGGAGGAGAGAGAAGAGAGGAGAGAGGAGAGAGGAGGGAGGAGGGAGGAAAAGGGAGGAGGGAGGAGAGAGGAGAGGAGGGAGGAGAGTAGAGGAGAGAGGAGAAGAGGGAGGAGGGAGGAGATTAGAGGAGAGGATGGAGGAGGGAGGAGAGACGAGAGTAGAGGAGGGAGAGGCGGAGAGCCTCTGTCTGCCCTGGGGCGCTCTGGCACCTCCTAATTAAAAGCAGCCAGGCTGTAGGGCAGGGCAGACAGATGCTTGTCACGCCAAGGCACACACACACACACACTTACAGTGCAGGCACACAGAGACCGGTACACAACAGACAGCAAGAGACACACATGCACACAGACAGAGATAGACACAAGTATGCACATACAGTACAGGCACGCACATGATTACACACAGACGTCCGTGTATACAAGTATGCACATAGTGCCCCACCCACACTCTAAAACATGCACTCACACAGTCTGGCCCGTAGCAGGTGCTCTGTGTCTATCAGATACTGTACAGGTTGGGCCATCCTAGTCTAGGGGCTAGCCTTGTCCTGTGTCTACCTTCAGACAGTCACTGTGTCTCTCTGAGCATGGGAATGTACAGTCACTGTGTCTCTCTGAGCATGGGAATGTACAGTCACTGTGTCTCTCTGATCATAGGAATGTACAGTCACTGTGTCTCTCTGATCATGGGAATGTACAGTCACTGTGTCTCTCTGATCATGGGAATGTACAGTCACTGTGTCTCTCTGATCATAGGAATGTACAGTCACTGTGTCTCTCTGATCATAGGAATGTACAGTCACTGTGTCTCTCTGATCATAGGAATGTACAGTCACTGTGTCTCTCTGATCATAGGAATGTACAGTCACTGTGTCTCTCTGATCATAGGAATGTACAGTCACTGTGTCTCTCTGATCATAGGAATGTACAGTCACTGTGTCTCTCTGATCATAGGAATGTACAGTCACTGTGTCTCTCTGATCATAGGAATGTACAGTCACTGTGTCTCTCTGATCATAGGAATGTACAGTCACTGTGTCGCTCTGAGCATGGGAATGTACAGTCACTGTGTCTCTCTGATCATGGGAATGTACAGTCACTGTGTCTCTCTGATCATAGGAATGTACAGTCACTGTGTCTCTCTGATCATAGGAATGTACAGTCACTGTGTCTCTCTGATCATAGGAATGTACAGTCACTGTGTCTCTCTGATCATAGGAATGTACAGTCACTGTGTCTCTCTGAGCATGGGAATGTACAGTCACTGTGTCGCTCTGAGCATGGGAATGTACAGTCACTGTGTCTCTCTGATCATAGGAATGTACAGTCACTGTGTCTCTCTGATCATAGGAATGTACAGTCACTGTGTCTCTCTGATCATAGGAATGTACAGTCACTGTGTCTCTCTGATCATAGGAATGTACAGTCACTGTGTCTCTCTGAGCATGGGAATGTACAGTCACTGTGTCTCTCTGATCATGGGAATGTACTGTATAGTAATCTGCTTTCATGAACCAGACCCACACAAGCTGCTGTGTGTCTGGGGTGGGTGGGTAAATCAATACAGCCTTCCGAAGTACAGCACACACGCTACAGCGCTAGATACGTTAGCCCACACACTCTCATGTCTTCTTTAAACTGACATCTCTTCCCTCCTCATGTCCGGCATCACACAGGTCGGTAGACCCACTTCTTCAACACAGATCTTCCAAAGACGTACCAAATAATGTGGTCTAATTTTCTGGTCTTCCAGTGCTCCGTCTGTTGTTGTCTTGTTGATTTACTTTGAGTTCATTTCACTTGATCGTCTGAGAGTCGTGACTGTGAAGGCTAGGAGAGGCTAGGTGGAAAGTGAGCTCTGCTCAGGGGGTTGCCAGTGGTTACCAGGACTATTTATGATGAGCTCGCTTGTCCACACAGGAAACTCCTACATAACTAACAGTAGATAGATTCTCTTCTCAAGGACTTTATCATCATCATGTCACATACAGTATGCTTTGTGTTCAAGACAATTACTGTACAACATTTATATTTGAGGTTTGATATTCTAGTTCAGATAAATATATCATGAGTGGTTTACTGTAAAACCCAATAGTGATCCAAAGCCATGATGTTTTTGTTGTTGTGTTTTGGCCGTATGAAGACTTGGTTCACACTAGCCTATTACCAGTATGTCACTTTAGATTCCTTTAGCGTTGGGGGAAAGACGGTGTGAGTCGAGGACAAGGTGTGGAGGGAAACCGTTTCAAGTGATTGACTAAACCATACACTATTGCATGTCAGTCTACTCAAACTTCAGAGCAAGTAGAGAGAGAGAGAGAGAGAGAGAGAGAGGAGAGAGAGAGGGAGAGGGGGTGTGAGATGGAGAGGGAGAGCCAGAGAGTGTGAGATAGAGAGAGAGAGATGGAGAGAGAGAGAGAGAGAGAGAGAGAGAGAGAGAGAGAGAGAGAGAGAGAGTGTGAGATAGAGAGAGAGAGAGAGAGAGAGAGAGAGAGAGAGAGAGAGATGGATAGAGAGAGAGAGAGAGAGAGAGAGAGAGAGAGAGAGATATGACATTTGAAATGTGTCTATTCTTTTGAAACTTGTGAGTGTAATGTTTACTGTTAATTTTTTTATTGTTTATTTCACTTTTGTTTATTATCTACTTCACTTGCTTTGGCAATGTTAACATATGTTTCCCATGCCAATAAAGCCCCTTGAATTGAATTGAGAAGGAGAGAGAGGAGGTAAGAGGGAGAGAGAGAGAGTGAGAGAGAGAGAGGAGGCAAGAGGGAGAGAGAGAGAGAGAGAGAGAGAGAGAGAGAGAGAGAGAGAGGAGGGGGCAAGGAGAGCGTGAGAGAGGGAAAGATAAATGTAAATTGAATAGAGAGAAGGGGAGAGAGATTGTGTGTGTGTGTGTGTGTGTGTGTGTGTGTGTGTGTGTGTGTGTGTGTGTGTGTGTGTGTGTGTGTGTGTGTGTGTGTGTGTGTGTGTGTGTGTGTGTGTGTGTGTGTGTGTGTGTGTGTATATGTGGAACAGAAATAGATAGAGGGATAGAAAGAGAGGGAGGGTGAGACCTCTGGGTGTGTGAGTGTATGCCTGACGATTTGAAAACGGCGTTTGTTCGTGAGTAACACAGAGTACACAAATCCCCCAAACTTACTTTTTTGGCAGTGATCAGACCTCCCACCCACGACACCCTCTTCAAGCCTCCTCCCACCCTCTTCAAGTCTCCTCCCACCCTTTTCAAGTATCCTCCCACTTCCTCTATTCAGCTGCTTTGCTCTGTGATGGCTGCTTACTCACACACAACACAACCTGATGAGGAGGTGGAGGAGGATGGTACTCACACGTGACCACTCACACACTCACACACACTGCAGAGACAGCCTCTTATAGCCCCCAAACCTTAAGCTAGTTTCTCTTCATGTTACTGTGACAGGGCCACAGCAGGCATTATAACACTATAGGACAGGGCCTCAGCAGGCATTATAACACTATAGGACAGGGCCTCAGCAGGCATTATAACACTATAGGACAGGGCCTCAGCTGGCATTATAACACTATAGGACAGGGCCTCAGCAGGCATTATAACACTATAGGACAGGGCCTCAGCAGGCATTATAACACTATAGGACAGGGCCTCAGCAGGCATTATAACACTATAGGACAGGGCCTCAGCTGGCATTATAACACTATAGGACAGGGCCTCAGCAGGCATTATAACACTATAGGACAGGGCCTCAGCTGGCATTATAACACTATAGGACAGGGCCTCAGCAGGCATTATAACACTATAGGACAGGGCCTCAGTAGGCATTATAACACTATAGGACAGGGCCTCAGCAGGCATTATAACACTATAGGACAGGGCCTCAGCAGGCATTATAACACTATAGGACAGGGCCTCAGCTGGCATTATAACACTATAGGACAGGGCCTCAGCTGGCATTATAACACTATAGGACAGGGCCTCAGCAGGCATTATAACACTATAGGACAGGGCCTCAGTAGGCATTATAACACTATAGGACAGGGCCTCAGCAGGCATTATAACACTATAGGACAGGGCCTCAGCAGGCATTATAACACTATAGGACAGGGCCTCAGCAGGCATTATAACACTATAGGACAGGGCCTCAGCAGGCATTATAACACTATGGGACAGGGCCTCAGCAGGCATTATAACACTATAGGACAGGGCCTCAGCAGGCATTATAACACTATGGGACAGGGCCTCAGTAGGCATTATAACACTATGGGACAGGGCCTCAGTAGGCATTATAACACTATAGGACAGGGCCTCAGCAGGCATTATAACACTATAGGACAGGGCCTCAGTAGGCATTATAACACTATGGGACAGGGCCTCAGCAGGCATTATAACACTATGGGACAGGGGCTCAGCTGGCATTATAACACTATAGGACAGGGCCTCAGCAGGCATTATAACACTATAGGACAGGGCCTCAGCTGGCATTATAACACTATAGGACAGGGCCTCAGCTGGCATTATAACACTATAGGACAGGGCCTCAGCAGGCATTATAACACTATGGGACAGGGCCTCAGCTGGCATTATAACACTATAGGACAGGGCCTCAGCGGGCATTATAACACTATAGGACAGGGCCTCAGCAGGCATTATAACACTATGGGACAGGGCCTCAGCAGGCATTATAACACTATAGGACAGGGCCTCAGCTGGCATTATAACACTATGGGACAGGGCCTCAGCTGGCATTATAACACTATAGGACAGGGCCTCAGCAGGCATTATAACACTATAGGACAGGGCCTCAGCAGGCATTATAACACTATAGGACAGGGCCTCAGCTGGCATTATAACACTATAGGACAGGGCCTCAGCAGGCATTATAACACTATAGGACAGGGCCTCAGCTGGCATTATAACACTATAGGACAGGGCCTCAGCTGGCATTATAACACTATAGGACAGGGCCTCAGCAGGCATTATAACACTATAGGACAGGGCCTCAGCAGGCATTATAACACTATAGGACAGGGCCTCAGTAGGCATTATAACACTATAGGACAGGGCCTCAGCAGGCATTATAACACTATAGGACAGGGCCTCAGCTGGCATTATAACACTATAGGACAGGGCCTCAGCAGGCATTATAACACTATAGGACAGGGCCTCAGCTGGCATTATAACACTATAGGACAGGGCCTCAGCAGGCATTATAACACTATAGGACAGGGCCTCAGCAGGCATTACAACACTATGGTTGATAATTAGCTGTCTACTATGGATGATAATTTAGATGTCCACTACGGGACTATGGATGATAATTTAGCTGAATCTGGCATTATTACACCTCAGTATTGTACGAATGGATTATCGTGTAGCTTGTACTGTTATTGTTAAATTACCGTCTAGATCAGGGCAAACATTTTGGCTCGAGGGCCACTTTGGGATTCTGAAATTCAACGGAGGGATGCATTTTTTGGGGAACCAATTGTTCGTTAAAATGAATTTGCGGGGGTCTCCCGAGTAGCGCAGCGGTCTAAGGCACTGCATCGCAGTGCTAGAGGCGTCACTACAGACTCGGGTTCGATCCCAGGCTGAGTCACAGCTGACTGTGACCGGGAGTCCCATGAGGCAGGGCACAATTGGCCCAGCGTCGTCCGGGTTAGGAGAGGGTTTGGCATGCTGAGATTTCCTTGTCCCATCGCGCTCTAGCTACTCCTGTGGTGGGCCGGGCGCATGCACGCTGACGTGGTCGCCAGTTGTATGGTGTTTCCGCCGATACATTGGTGCGGCTGGCTTCCGTGTTAAGCGAGCAGCGTGTCAAGAAGCAGTGTGGCTTGGCTGGGTCGTGTTTCGGAGGACACACGGCTCTCGACCTTCGCCTCTCCCGAGTCCGTACGGGAGTTGCAGTGATGGGACAAGACTAACTACCAATTGGATACCATGAAATTGGGGAGAAAAAAGGTGTAAAAAAAAAGTTACAAAAAAAAAAATATGTATGTCTCGCGGGCCGGATTGAAGTGCCCGGCGGGTCTAGATTGTGGTTTTGAGTCAAAGGCAGGGGAGGGTAGAAAGAGACATGGCAGGGTTGTTGCCATGTGGGATGTTGGTACTCCACTGTAAACACGCCTGTCTGAGCATTGTACTGCCTGTTGCATTCCCACACCACACTAGAGCTGCGCACACACACGAGAGAGGCTGGCTGCTCCTGGGTTGTATTGTTAACACACCGATGTAAAAGTACCCGGTATGCTGTAACAAAACAACCTCTGGGATCAGGTTCAACCTTGTTGTCCCAGTGAGTGACAAATGAAAGAGCCCTGGTAGTTTTATTCAATAGACAGAGGTGTGGTGAGCTACGGTGGCACATGTTGGCTATCCACAATTATAAACTGGGTGGTTCGAGCCCTGAATGCTGATTGGGTAAAAGCTGTGGTATATCAGACCGTATACTACGGGTATGACAAAACGTGTATTTTTACTGTTCTAATTACATTGGTAACCAGTTTATAATAGCAATAAGGCACCTCTGGAGTTTGTGTTATATGGCCTAGCACTCCGCGTTGTGTCATTCATAAGAACAGCCCTTAGCCGTGGTATATTGACCATATACCACACCCCCTCGTGCCTTATTGCTTAAGTAACCCTTTTCGAGTGTTGACACACACACACACCTTTCTCTGCAGGGTGGGTCTGCTGATGTAATCATCATCAGATATCAATCATTGACTAATGACTGACATGTAGAGAGAATTAAGGTACTGAGCCCTGATCCAAACCCATTCTCACTTATGGTTTGAAAGGAAATCTCAGATTAGCATGCATCTACAACAGATGTCTATGCAATGTGACGGGGGCACAATAATGCTAGATGAATAATTGAATCTGTCATTCATCTGCCAACCTACACACCTAATATAGCCTAATATAGCCTGATATAGCCTGATATAACCTAATATAGCCTAATATAGCCTGATATAACCTGACATAGCCTGATATAGCCTGATATAACCTGATATAACCTGATATAGCCTGAATTAACCTGATATAGCCTGATATAACCTGATATAACCTGATATAACTTGATATAACCTGATATAGCCTGAATTAACCTGATATAAACTGATATAGCCTAATATAGCCTGATATAACCTGATATAACCTGATATAGCCTGATATAACCTGATATAACCTGATATAACCTGATATAGCCTAATATAGCCTGATATAACCTGATATAGCCTGATATAGCCTGATATAACCTGATATAACCTGATATAACCTGATATAGCCTAATATAGCCTGATATAGCCTGATATAGCCTGAAATAGCCTGATATAGCCTGAAATAGCCTGATATAGCCTGAGCCGGCCCGCTGGATTCTCTCTATTTCTGGGCATAATGACATTTATACCCGATTATGAGGGCGTAATATTGTTGCAGGTGGTTAATAAAAAAAAGTAAATTTCTGTTATGTAAAATCTATAAGTTTTACTAAAATGTTGTTTCTGATATAACCGTTTGAAAGTGGTATTCAGTCACTTTCTTATTACGTTACCCTTTTTCAAACCCATTCCAGTATTCCATTGAAGATGCTCTTGAGGAAGTCTCAAGACAACAAGGAAATGTCACTGTCATGCCAAGGCATTATATTACCACAAGTGCATTCATGTGCATGATTTTATGATGTAATTACTAAGACATTACATGCTTCTGACAATAACCAACACACAACAGAGTGACTGCATTGCAATCTAGTCAACAAGTTATCATCAATTGTACTGCTTCCTCAGTACAGTTTGACTTTCTAGTAAAGGAGAGACTTGCTGAAATGAGACCAGCCACAGTTTAGGCAGTAAGTGTGGGGTACATGCAGACCCTATAATGTAAAACAACCCCTGAGGATGTATCATAGTGTGAACACTGAACTCTACTCACTTCAACAGACATCTTTACTAATGAGTTTGTGTGAACGAAAGATGTTACTGACCTTTCAGCAGACAGGCGTTTTGGATTTCAGTTTCTTCTTCTCACGCTACTCTCAGTCCCTGTCTGTCAGGAAGCAGCGTCCTAGCCTCTGTGGCAGGCATACGAAAGTGAGAGAGAAAGAAAGAGAGATAGACAGAGACAGAAGAGCTCGACTTTGCTCTGAAGGTGTGTCACTGATTTAGGAAGTGTGGGGAAAATGAACATTACCAACAGTTAAAATGTGAACACCCACCCACCTACCTACCAAAACCCCTCCCTCTCTCCAGGCCCAACAATTTGGCAGTGTTCCCCACACGTCCACCTGTGCTGTGTGGAGGGTAGGGGAGTGACGCACACACAGGCCAAGCCTACAAATCAACCTGCTCACACAGTAATGGCATTGGGGCTGGGCCTGGGACTAGAACTGGATGATAAGGCTTGGTGCTATGGCCAGGTCTTGGGTTTGGGTTTGAAACAATAGCTGGGGCTAAGGCTGGTTCTGAAACCCAGGTGGGTCTGGTCTGGGACTTTGGCTGAGAATAGAACTGGGGGTATGTTTGGACTGGGGCTGGAACTGAAATAGTAGCTGGGACTGGGTCTATAGAACTGGGACTGGGTCTCTAGAACTGGGACTGGGTCTATAGAACTGGGACTGGGTCTATAGAACTGGGACTGGATCTCTAGAACTGGGACTGGGTCTCTAGAACTGGGACTGGGGTTGGGATTGGTGCTAAGACTGAAATTGGTGCCCTGGAACTGGGGCTAGGACTGGGGTTGTCCAGGATTGTGGTAGGGGCTCAATACAAAGCCCTTGCTGCCAGGAATTAAGCAATATAATATTACAAAAGCAAATAACAGGGAAGAAAGGCAATCACATAAGTGGGCTATCTTTCTTTTTATGTTGGGTCAGGGTGTGTGCTGTGGTGTGGTGGGCTATCTGATTGTGTGATCGCGTTGGGTGTGTGCTGGTGTGTGTCGGTTGGTGACTGGTGGCAGGTAAAAACACATTGTGAAGGCTCTTTAGACACGTATCGAGAACATAATGAAAAGGTGTAATCAGTGATGTCAGTGCTTACCATGTAAAGACCTACTGTATACCGATATTCTTTGGGTGAATCAAGGTCGGGCCTCAGACCTCATATGACCTGCTGATTTTGTTGTTGTTGTTGCTGTACAGTATTAAAAGAGTAGCTACAAATCTTTCTTCTTTCCCAGCTTGTTTATTTTTGTCTCAAATTTGTAAATGTGTCCACTATTTTTGAAAATGTGTCAACATCTATGTCTCCCAGTATTATCCTCTCAAAGCACAGAGGCGTATAAGGGAGGGGCCCAAGTATCAGGTTGGGCCCTGCAATTAAATGGCCCCAAAAACGGATGTTTGGTTTTCATTGCTTGTGAAGAACCAGTCTTAGAAAACAGGTGTGCTGTGCACTATAAAAATACTTACAGTAATACAATAGCACACAAACAAGAATATCTGCTTCAAATTAAATATGCTGTTATACAATTGTTGCTTGTTTTAACTTCTACAAACACATTCATACGTTGAGTCATTTTAATGTGAAATATCATTGAAAACGTAATGAGTCACTCTCACCACAGTGATTTAAAACAATGCAATTAGCAGTGGCCACTACTACTACACTGATTACCATAAAACCCCTCAGCAAGGTCTCAAACGCCTGGCTAATTGCTGTTGGCTTTTCATTCTGATCACAAACCAAGGACAATGACTGGACAGAGAATAGACAATGGAAAATGGAAGACATTCACTATTTTCTGTGTTTTATTAGGAGCCCCGCTAACTGTTGCTAAAGCACCTACTCTTCCTGGGGTCCACACAGAACATAAAGCAGCTACCCTTCCTGGGGTCCACACAGAACATAAAGCAGCTACCCTTCCTGGGGTCCACACAGAACATAAAGCAACTACCCTTCCTGGGGTCCACACAGAACATAAAGCAGCTACCCTTCCTGGGGTCCACACAGAACATAAAGCAGCTACTCTTCCTGGGGTCCACACAGAACATAAAGCAGCTACTCTTCCTGGGATCCACACAGAACATAAAGCACCTACTCTTCCTGGGGTCCACACAGAACATAAAGCAGCTACTCTTCCTGGGGTCCACACAGAACATAAAGCAGCTACCCTTCCTGGGGTCCACACAGAACATAAAGCAGCTACTCTTCCTGGGGTCCACACAGAACATAAAGCAGCTACCCTTCCTGGGGTCCACACAGAACATAAAGCAGCTACTCTTCCTGGGATCCACACAGAACATAAAGCAGCTACTCTTCCTGGGGTCCACACAGAACATAAAGCAGCTACTCTTCCTGGGATCCACACAGAACATAAAGCAGCTATTCTTCCTGGGGTCCACACAGAACATAAAACATGACATAATACAGAATATTAATTCATAAGAACAGCTCAGGGTGGGGTGAAGGTGTTAAATAAAGGTTTAATAAAAACGTTTAAATAAAAAAAGGTGGGTGAGGGTAGTGGTAAGGTGGGTGAGGGGTATGGAGAGCATAGGGGTAGGGGGATTATGATAGGGTATAATGTAAGGGTGGGTGGGAGAGGTGCAGAGAGAGGGTAGGCATAGGGTTAGGGGAGGATATATGGTAAGGGTAGGGTCAGGGTAGGGTGAGGGGGACGGGTGGGTGGGTGAGGGGTAGGGAGAGGGTAGGTGTAGGGCAGGCACGTGCACAGATAGGACATTACCTGTACAGAGCACATGCCCCATTGCCATTTCTGTCTCCAAAGTGCCCTTTTGGTTGGTGGTATAATTTTTCCCCAAATAATAGTTTTTGTATAAATGTCACCCGTCCGTTGATCTACCCGGTAGGGAGACCGGTTGCGCCTTTTTCCCAGTCTGCTTTGTATGGAGATAACGCGCACCCGGTATCCAAACATGCATTGCTTGAGACATGCGGTCACCGGTCGAGTGTGTGTAGCTAGGAAGCAACCTAGTTTAAATATTAAGGGTACTGCCACATCAGCATAACGTTCGATTAACACTTGATAACACTTGATTTAACCTACATCATACATTTTCGGTCTGGTTGGCTGATATGCGCAGCGATGAGAGGCAGAAAGACATAGAGCCGTTTCACACTTGCTACACTTTTCGTAAAAATAGCCTATCGTCAGCTACACATATTACTCAAATGTAAACTTGCGGACTTGCTACGCCTCAACCGCTACCCCGCGGTAGCGCACGACACTCGCCCGACAGTTTTGTCTCGTTGAGCCAACACTCATTTCTACAGTAGACTATACGTAAATGGTAGTGCTTGATTTGGCCGGAGTTTACCAGAGCTGAGTAGGCTACCGGCACCTCCAATTATCTACTGAACTCCTGTTCCTCATAGACTATTACTGTAGCCTCAAAAGTATTGTGGAGCTCCTGTACATATAAACAGCTACCGGCACCTAAACTGAATAGGCTACCGGGCACCTATATATGTCCAAGTAAAGCACTGGTAAATGGTAAATATTAGAGCCATGTTTTTTAAACAGCTGAATGTAAAGACATTTCCCTGATATTTGAGACTTGTTTTATTGAGTTTTTACCTGAAATTGCAGTAACAGCCTGTTACATTTTGAAATTGTCGCAGCAGCTGCTGACTGCATTGAGCCATGTAAAACAATGGAAGCCCATCCCCACCACCGATTGTTTTGTTGTTGTTAATGTAGATCACAAATAGGATATGTTTTTTCATTTGAAACATTGTGTTGTGATTTCAAAGGTGGCATCACAGGTCCCAGAGTGGTGGGGGGGGATTATTTTTCTAGTGCCCAGAGTTTTTCCTGATCTGGTAGTAAGGTAACCTAACCAACTCCGAAACCTAGTTGTAGTTTATGACATAGTAATAAATCAGCTGGGGAAAAAAACACAAGGTTTTATTTAGGCTATGAATGATGGGACCAGATCATTTTTCTCATCAGGTCATACGGTTTAAAAAAAAAACTCCTAGCCCATGGGAGGATGGAAACATTAAAACCCTTTACACAGACAAAGACCCAGTTTGCAATGAGCACTCGGGACGACGGCATCCCTACAAAGTGGTCGACCGCCGTGCGACAGGTTTTTTTGCCCATCGCCTCACGTTCACCGGGCGCCCGAGAATATGCCAATTGGTCAAGCGGCATCCGCCCTCTTCTCACACAGCCCACCCGCCCTTCTCCCGGCTACGCTACAGCTGCCAGTTGGAGACAATATGCTTTTTCAGCGTTAAGCCAGGGGTATGCGTACACCCTGACACGACTTATTTTTTATATATTTATATTTATTATTTAAGATACATTGTATGCCATGTCCATTTGAAAATGGTTTGAGGAAAAGTACTGTTAATGTGTGTAATATATCAGATAACAAGGGCCAGTCCCGGTCACGTGGATCCACTGGTGACGACGAATCAAATCCACTTAAATCAAACGTTATTGTCATGTACTTGCAGGCTTCTCACACAGTAGTGCAATGGTGACAAAAGTGACAAAGTAATCAAATAAGTAACACAGGGAAGTAAGCAAATAAGTGAAATTGTAAATATATAACAGCGTAGGCCTAATAAAAGGACAGCATGAACTAAATCAAGTACAAGAGGCATGCAGATAAAATAAAATATAACTGAAAATATGATTTCAAAAAATAGCCACCATTTTGTATGGACATTGTTTTCCCATGTGACTGGAGTGGAATAGTGTACAGTGCAGTAGCAGCATGAAAGTATACATGTACACTGCATTCGGAAAGTATTCAGACCCCTTCCCCTTTTCCACATTTTGTTACATTACAGCCTTATTTTTAAATGGATTAAATAAATAAAACATGTCATCAACATGTCATCCTGGAAACCACATATCCTGAGGCTGCATTACGGTTGTCGTAAGGATTGGACCAAGGTGCAGCGGGAACGTGTATACACATCTTCTTTATTAAATTAAAAGAAGGAAAAAACTAAAGAAACACGTATACAAAAAACAACGAACGACACTAAACAGTCCTGTTAGGTGCACAGACACAAAACAGGAGACAACTACCCACAAATCCCAATACAAAAACACCCCTATACATAGGACCTTCAATTAGAGACAACGAGGAACAGCTGCCTCCAATTGAAGGCCAATCCCAATTAACTAAACATAGAACTAAACAACCTAGATCTAACATAGAAATAAACTAACCTAGAACATTACCCCAAAACCCCGAAAGACTCTAAACAAACACCCCTCTACATAACACATAGCCCAACAAACCCCGAAACACTCTAAACAAACCCCCCCCTGCCACGTCCTGACCAAACAACAATAACAAATAACCCCTTTACTGGTCAGGATGTGACAGTACCCCCTCAAACAACAAAGCAAAAACCTAATCCAAAAACCCCAAAAACAAACAAAAATTAAATCCCCAACTAAAGGGAGGGAAAGGAGGGTGGCCACCGTCACCGACGACTCCCTTGCTACACCCCCCCTCCCTAATCCTCCAACTGCGGAGGTGGCTCAGGCCCCGGCCTTAGTCCCCAACCTAACCTGTCCTCCCCCGCTGAAGACTCAGGGCTAAGGCGCGTCGCTGGAGACCTCGGACTGAAGCGCGTCGCTGAAGACCTCTGGCCAAGGCGCGTCGCTGGACACCTCGGGCTGATGAGCTTCTCTGGAGGCTCAGGGCTGATGAGCGTCTCTGCAGGCTCAGGGCTGATGAGCGTCTCTGGAGGCCCAGGGATCTAATGAGCGTCTCTGCAGGCTCAGGGCTGATGAGCGTCTCTGCAGGCTCAAGGCTGATGAGCGTCTCTGGCTGCGCCGGTTCTGGACTGTAGGGCGACTCTGGCTGCGCCGGTTCCGGACTGTAGGGCGACTCTGGCTGCGCCGGTTCCGGACTGTAGGGCGACTCTGGCTGCGCCGGTTGTGGACTGTAGGGCGACTCTGGCTGCGCCGGTTCCGGACTGTAGGGCGACTTTGGCTGCGCCGATTCAGGACTGTAGGCCGTCTCTCTCGGTTCCGGACTGTGGGCCGTCTCTCTCGGTTCCGGACTGTGGGCCGTCTTTCTCGGCTCCGGACTGTGGGCCGTCTCTCTCGGCTCCGGACTGTGGGCCGTCTTTCTCGGTTCCGGACTGTGGGCCGTCTCTCTCGGTTCCGGACTGTGGGCCGTCTCTCTCGGTTCCGGACTGTGGGCCGTCTCTCTCGATTCCGGACTGTGGGCCGTCTCTCTCGGTTCCGGACTGTGGGCCGTCTCTCTCGGTTCCGGACTGTGGGCCGTCTCTCTCGGTTCCGGACTGTGGGCCGTCTCTCTCGGTTCCGGACTGTGGGCCGTCTCTCTCGGTTCCGGACTGTGGGCCGTCTCTCTCGGTTCCAGACTGTGGGCCGTCTCTCTACGGGGCATTGTTGCCAGAAGCTCTGGACGGGGCACTGTTGCCGGAAGCTCTGGACGAGGCACTGTCGCCGGACACTCTGGACGAGGCACTGTTGCTGGACACTCTGGACGAGGCACTGTTGCCGGACACTCTGGACGAGGCACTGTTGCCGGACACTCTGGACGAGGCACTGTTGCCAGAAGCTCTGGACGGGGACTGCGCACTGAAGGCCTGATGCGTGGGGCTGGCTTAGGAAGCGCCAGACTAGGAACACGCACCACAGGGCTAGTGCGAGGAGCAGGAACAGGACGTACTGGACTGGGCTGACGCACTGGAGATCTGCCGCGTGGGGCTGGTACCGGAGGTAACACCCTAGCAACACGCACCACAGGGCCAGTGCGAGGGACAGGCACAGAACATACTGGACTGGGCTGACGCACTGGAGACCTGCTGCGTGGGGCTGGTACCGGAGGTACCACACTAGCAACACGCACCTCAGGGCTAGTGCGAGGGGCAGGAACAGGACGTACCGGACTGGACTGACGCACTGGAGGACTGCTGCGTGGGGCTGGTACGGGAGGTACCACACTAGAAACACGCACCACAGGGCTAGTGCGAGGGGCAGGAACAGGACATACTGGACTGGGCTGACGCACTGGAGGCCTGCTACGTGGTGCTGATACTGTCTTCACCAGACGGCTAGCACGCACCTCAGGACAAGTATAGAGAGCTAACTCCGGTGACAACAATTCAAGGACACGCTCCATAGGGCGAATGTCGTGCCTAATGCACCAACACAGCAGCTCTCTCATAGCTCTCTCCTCCAATTTCCCCATTAATTCCTTCACTGTCTCTGCTTCGCTCCCTTCGCTCACCTCCAACTTCACTCCGACTGGCTCTGGTTCCACCCTCGGTTCCGCCAACCTTCCCGGGAGCTCCTTCCCAAAATGTTCTTGAGGCTGCCTCCAGGTCTCCTCTAACTTCCTTCGTTTGTCCTCCCATGTCCATCATTCACCCCGGTGCTCTAATCCCTGTGTTCCTATATAGCGTTCCCGGACCTCTCCAGTCTTCCTCCATGGTCCTTCTCCCGCTAATATCTGCTCCCAAGTCCAAAACTCCTTGTAGTCCACCTGCTGCTCCTTCCTCCGCTGCTTGGTCCATTGGTGGTAGGTAGTTCTGTCACGGTTGTCGTAAGGATTGGACCAAGGTGCAGCGGGAACGTGTATACACATCTTCTTTATTAAATTAAAAGAAGGAAAAAACTAAAGAAACACGTATACAAAAAACAACGAACGACACTAAACAGTCCTGTTAGGTGCACAGACACTAAACAGGAGACAACTACCCACAAATCCCAATACAAAAACACCCCTATACATAGGACCTTCAATTAGAGACAACGAGGAACAGCTGCCTCCAATTGAAGGCCAATCCCAATTAACTAAACATAGAACTAAACAACCTAGATCTAACATAGAAATACACTAACTTAGAACATAACCCAAAAACCCCGGAACACTCTAAACAAACACCCCTCTACATAACACATAGCCCAACAAACCCCGAAACACTCTAAACAAACACCCCCCTGCCACGTCCTGACCAAACAACAATAACAAATAACCCCTTTACTGGTCAGGACGTGACACTGCATTTATTGTAGCCGGGGATTTTAACAAGGCTAATCTGAAAAACAAGACTCCCCAAATTCTATCAGCATATCGGTTGTGCTACCAGGGCGGGCAAAACCCTAGACCACTGTTATTCTAAGTTCTGCGACGCATATAAGGCCCTCCCCCGCCCTCCTTTCGGAAAAGCTGACCACGACTCCATTTTGTTGCTCCCAGCCTATAGACAGAAGCTAAAACAGGAAGCTCCCGCCCTCAGGTCTGTTCAACGCTGGTCCGACCAATCGGATTCCACGCTTCAAGATTGCTTCTATCATGGGGACTGGGATATGTTCCGCATTGCTGCGAACAACAACATTGATGAATACGCTGACTCGGTGTGCGAGTTCATTAACAAGTGCATCGGTGATGTCGTACCAACAGCGTCTATTAAAACATTCCCCAACCAGAAACCGTGGATTGATGGCAGCATTCACGCAAAACTGAACGAGCGAACCACTGCTTTTAATCAGGGCAAAGTGACCGGGAACATGACCGAATATAAACAGTGTAGCTATTCCCTCCGCAAGGCAATCAAACAAGCTAAGCGTCAGTACAGAGACAAAGTGGAGTCGCAATTCAATGGCTCAGACACGAGAGGTATGTGGCAGGGTCTACAGTCAATCATGGACTACAAAAGAAAAATCAGCCCCGTTGGCGGATCACGATGCCTTGCTCCCAGACAGACGAAACAAGTTTTTTGCTCGCTTTGAGGCCAATAGAGTGCCACTAACACGGTCTGCTACCAAACCTGTGGGCTCTCCTTCATTGCAGCCAACGTGAGTAAAACATTTAAACGTGTTAACCCTTGCAAGGCTGCAGGCCCAGACGGCATCCCCGGCCACATCCTCAGAGCATGCGCAGACCAGCTGGCTGGTGTGATTACGGACATATTCAATCAATCCTTATCCCAGCCTGTTGTCCCCACATGCTTCAAGATGGCCACCATTGTTCCTGTTCCCAAGAAAGCTATTGTAACTGAGCTAAATGACTACCGCCCTGTAGCACTCACTTCCGTCACCATGAAGTGCTTTGAGAGACTAGTCAAGGACCATATCTCCTCCACCCTACCTGACACCCTAGACCCACTCCAATTTGCTTACCGACCCAATAGGTCCACAGACGACGCAATCGCCATCACACTGCATACTTCTCTAACCCATCTGGACAAGAGGAATACCTATGTAAGAATGCTGTTCATCGATTACAGCTCAGCATTTAACACCATAGTACCCTCCAAACTCGTCATTAAGCTCGAGACCCTGGGTCTCGACCCCGCCCTGTGCAACTGGGTCCTGGACTTCCTGATGGGCCGTTCCCAGGTGGTGAGGGTAGGTAACAACATCTCCACCCCACTGATCCTCAACACTGGGTCCCCACAAGGGTGCGTTCTCAGCCCTCTTCTGTACTCCCTGTTCACCCACGACTGCATGGCCATGTACGCATCCAACTCAATCATCAAGTTTGCAGACGACACTACAGTGGTAGGCTTGATTACCAACAATGACGAGACGGCCTACAGGGAGGAGGTGAGGGCCCTCGGAGTGTGGTGTCAGGAGAATAACCTCACACTCAATGTCAACAAAACAAAAGAGATGATTGTGGACTTCAGGAAACAGCAGAGGGAGCAGCCCCCTATCTACATCGATGGGACAGTAGTGGAGAGGGTGGAGAGTTTTAAGTTCCTCGGCATACACATTACGGACAAACTGAAATGGTCCACCCACACAGACAGCGTGGTGAAGAAGGCGCAGCAGCGCCTCTTCAACCTCAGGAGTCTGAAGAAATTCGGCTTGTCACCAAAAACACTCACAAATTTTTACAGATGCACAATCGAGAGCATCCTGTCGGGCTGTATCACCGCCTGGTACGGCAGCAGCTCCGCCCATACCCGGAAGGCTCTCCAGAGGGTAGTGAGGTCTGCACAACGCATCACCGGTGCAAACTACCTGCCCTCCAGGACACCTACACCACACGATGTCACAGGAAGGCCAAAAAGTTCATCAAGGACAGCAACCACCCGAGCCACTGCCTGTTCACCCCGCTAACATCCAGGAGGCGAGGTCAGTACAGGTGCATCAAAGCTGGAACCGAGAGACTGAAAAACAGCTTCTATCTCAAGGCCATCAGACTGTTAAACAGCCATCACTAACGTTGAGTGGCTGCTGCCAACATACTGACTCAACTCAAGCCACTTTAATAATGGGAAAATTGATTACATCAATTTATCACTTGCCACTTTATATTATTTATATTAGATAATGTTTACATAACCTACATTATTCATCTCATATGTATATACTGTACGCCATACCATCTACTGCATCTTGCCATCCTGATGTAATGTATCACTAGCCACCTTAAACAATGCTTGCTTTATGTTTTCATACCCTACAATACTCATCTCATATGTATATACTGTACTCCATACCATCTATTACATCTTGCCTATGCCGTTCGGCCATCACTCATTTTTATATTTTTTATATACATATTCGTATTCATTCCTTTACAATTGTGTGTACAAGGTAGTTGTTGTGGAATTGGTAGATTACTTGTTAGATATTACTGCATGGTCAGAACTAGAAGCACAAGCATTTCGCTACACTTGCATTAACACCTGCTAACCATGTGTATGTGACAAATACATTTGATTTGATTTGATTTGAAGTCTCTCCAGAGATGTTCAAGTTCGGGCTCTGGCTGGGACACTCAAGGACATTTAGAGACGTGTCCAAATGCCACTCTTGCGTTTTCTTGGATGTGTGTGTAGAGTTGTTGTCCTGTTGGAAGGTGAACCTTCGCCCCAGTCTGAGGTCCTGAGCGCTCTGGAGCAGGTTTACATCAAGGATCTCTCTGTACTTTGCTCCGTTCATCTTTCCCTCGATCCTGACTAGTCTCCCAGTCGCTGCCGCTGAAAAACATCCCCACAACATGATGCTGCCACCACCATGCTTCACCTTAGGGGTGGTGCCAGGTTTCCTCCAGATGTGACGCTTGGAATTCAGGCCAAAGAGTTCAATCTTGGTTTCATCAGACCAGAGAATCTTCTTTCTCATAGAGAGTCCTTTAGGTGCCTTTTGGCAAACTCCAAGCGGGCTGTCACGTGACCTTTACTGAGGAGTGGCTTCCATCTGACCACTCTACCAGAAAGGCCTGATTGATGGAGTGCTGCAGAGATGATTGTCCTTCTGGAAGGTTCTCCCATCTCCACAGAGGAACTCTGGAGCTCTGTCAGAGGGATCATCGGGTTCTTGGTCACCTCCCTGACCAAGGCCCTTCTCCCCCGATTGCTCAGTTTGGCCAGGCAACCAGATCTAGGAAGAGTCTTGATGGTTCCAAACTTCATTCATTTAAGAATTATGTTCTTGGGGACCTTCAATGCTGCAGACATTTTTTGGTACCCTTCCCCAGATCTGTGCCTCGACACAATCCTGTCTCTGAGCTCTACAGACAATCCCTTGACCTCATGGCTTGGTTTTTGGTCTGACATGCACTGGCAATTGTGGGACCTTATATTGACAGGTGTGTACCTTTTCAAATCATGTACAATCAATTGAATTTACCACAGGTGGACTCCAATCAAGTTATAGAAACATCTCAGGGAAGATCAATGGAAACAGGATGTACCCGAGCAAAATTTTGGGTCTCATAGCAAAGGGACTGAGCACTTACAGTTGAAGTCGGAAGTTTACCGACATAACTATATCGACATAACCTGAAAGGCCGCTCAGCAAGGAAGAAGCCACTGCTCCTAAACCGCCATAAAAAAGTCAGACTACGGTTTGCAACTGCACATGGGGACAAAGATTGTACTTTTTGGAGAAATGTCCTCTGGTTTGATGAAACAAAAATAGAACTGTTTGGCCATAATGACCATCGTTATGTTTGGAGGAAAAAGGGGGAGGCTTGCAAGCCGAAGAACACCATCCCAACCATGAAGCACGGGGGTGGCAGCATCATGATGTGGGGGTGCTTTGCTGCAGGAGGGACTGGTGCACTTCACAAAATAGATGGCTCATGAGGTAGGAAAATTATGTGGATATATTGAAGCAACATCTCAAGACATCAGTCAGGAAGTTAAAGCTTGGTGGCAAATGGGTCTTCCAAATGGACAATGACCCCAAGCATACTTTCAATGTTGTGGCAAAATGGCTTAAGGACAACAACGTCAAGGTATTGGAGTGGCCATCACAAAGCCCTGACTTCAATCCTATAGAAAATTTGTGGGCAGAACTGAAAAAGTGTGTGCGAGCAAAGAGGCCTACAAAGCTGACTCAGTCACACCAGCTCTGTCAGGAGGAATGGGCCAAAATTCACCCAACTTATTGTGGGAAGCTTGTGGAAGGCTACCCGAAACGTTTGACCCAAGTTAAACAATTTAAAGGCAATGCTACCAAATACTAATTGAGTGTATGTAAACTTCTGACCCAATGGGAATGTGATGAAAGAAATAAAAGCTGAAAGAAATCATTCTCTCTACTATTATTCTGACATTTCACATTCTTAAAATAAATTGGTGATCCTAACTGACCTAAAACAGGATTAAAAAAAAATATATTCTTTGCCACAGCTTTGCACACTCTTGGCATTCTTTCAACCCTCATCATGAGGGAGTCACCTGGAATGCATTTCAATTAACGGGTGTGCTAGCGGGACAACTTCCAATGAAACTGGAGGGTGCGCAATTCAAATAAATAGTGGTAAAAATGATGGATATTAAACATTTAGGTACATATAAGTGTCTTATATCGGTTGAAAGCTTAAATTCTTGTTAATGTAACTGCAATGTCCGATTTACAGTAGCTATTACAGCGATAAAATCCCATGCGATTGTTTGAGGATGGCGCCCCACATCAATATTGTGTTATATTATCCTACATTATTTTTACATTTCTACGAACTTTAAAGTGTTTTCTTTCCAATGATACCAATTATATGCATATCCTGGCTTCAGGGCCTGAGAAACAGGCGGTTTACTTTGGGCACATCATTCAGGCGGAAATTGAGACAAAAAGGGGGCCTAGCCCTAAGAAGTTTTAAATCCATTTGACCTAATGTCTACCAGCATGTCATATGTGCAACCAGATGAAAAAAACCTCTAGACCACCTTCACTCCACACACAGAGACGCATACAAAGCTCTCCCCTGCCATCCATTTGGCAAATTTGACCTTAATTCTATCTTCCTGATTCCTGCTTACAAGCAAAACTAAAGCAGGAAGTACCAGTGACTCGTTCAATACGGAAGTGGTCAGATGATGCCGATGATACGCTACAGGACTGTTTTACTTGCACAGACTGGAATATGTTCCGGGATTCATCCAAAGGCATTGAGGAGTATACCACCCCAGTCACCGACTTCATCAATATGTGCATCGACGACGTCGTCCTCACAGTGACAGTATGTGCTCATGATTAATATTTATTATAATTCAGAACACTAAATCAAAAGAACAAACAAAGGAAAACGAACGTCACGTTCTGCAGGCTTTACTGAGCTGTACAAAAACAAGATCCCACAACAGAAGGTGGGAAAAAGGGCTGCCTAAGTATGATTCCCAATCAGAGACAACGATAGACAGCTGCCTCTAATTAGGAACCATACTCAGCCCAACACTAAGAAATATAACACATAGAATGCCCACCCCATATCACACCCTGACCTAACCAAACAGAGAAAAATGGCTCTCTCAGGTCAGGGCGTGACAAATACCTACATGTTTCAAGCAGACCACCATAGTCCCTGTGCCCGAGAATGCAAAGGTAACCTTCCTAAATGACTACCGCCCCGTAGCACTCACGTCGGTATCCATGAAGTGCTTTGAAAGGCTGGTCATGGCTCACATCAAAACCATCATCCCGGAAACCCTAGACCCACTCCAATTTGGATACTGTCCCAACAGATCCACAGATGACGCAATCTCAATCGCACTCTACACTGCCCTTTCCCACCTGGAAAAAAGGAACACCTATGTGAGAATGCTGTTAATTGACTACAGCTCAGCATTCAACACCATAGTGCCCACAAAGCTCATCACTAAGCTAAGGACCCTTGGACTTAACACCTCCCTCTGCAACTGGATCCTGGACTTCCTGACGTGCCACCCCCAGGTGGTAAGGGTAGGCAACAACACATCTGCCACGCTGATCCTCAACACCAGGGCCCCGCAGGGGTGCGTGCTTAGTCCCCTCCTGTACTCTCTGTTCACCCACAACTGCGTGGCCAAGCACGACTCCAACACCATCATGAAGTTTGTTGACGACACAACAGTGGTAGGCCTAATCACAGACAACGATGAGACAGCCTATAGGGAGGAGGTCAGAGACATGCCAGTGTGGTGCCAGGACAACAACCTCTCCCTCAATGTGAGCAAGACAAAGAAGCTGATCGCAGACTACAGGAAAAGGAGAGCCGAACAAGCCCCCATTAACATCGATGGGGCTGTAGTGGAGCGGGTCGAGAGTTTCACGTTCCTTGGGTCCACATCACCAACAAACTATCATGGTCCAAACACACCAAGACAGTAGTGAAGAGGGCACAACAACACCTTTCCCCCTCAGGAGACTTGAAAAGATTTGGTATGGGTCCCCAGATCCTCAAAAATGTCTACAGCTGCACCATCGAGAGCATCCTGACCGGTTGCATCATCGCCTGGTATGGAAACTGCTCGGCATCCGACCATACGGTGCTACAGAGGGAAGTGCGTACGATCCAGTACATCACTGTGGACAAGCTTCCTGCCATCCAGGACCTATATACTAGGCAGTGTCAGAGGAGGGCCCCAAAAATGGTCAAATACTTCAGTCACCCAAGTCATAGACTGTTCGCTCTGCTACCGCATTGCAAGCGGTACTGGAGCGCCAAGTCTAGGTCCAAAAGGCTCCTTAAAAGCTTCTACGCCCAAGCCATAATTAATCAAATGGCCACCCAGACTATTTGCATTGACACCCCCCCACTAATACCCATATTTTCAGTAGCAATTAGCTTTTACCACATGTAATGATTTGCATGATATTGATAAAAATGAAGCCTGTTTTTTTGTAATGTTGTAAGGTAGTACTGAACATTTGATTTAGTTTCAGAGGGGTAATCGTTCATTTTTGATAGGCTAATGTTACTTGGTGAAGACATGCTATTATTAACTCTGTGCTTTTGTCTTGAAGCTATAGTGCAATGAGTGTAGCCTACCACTCAACCACTCTTACCTTATACCCTACCCTCACCCTACCAATGAGTGTAACCTACCACTCAACCACTCTTACCTTTTACCCTACCCTCACCCTACCAATGAGTGTAACCTACCACTCAACCACTCTTACCTTATACCCTACCCTCACCCTACCAATGAGTGTAACCTACCACTCAACCACTCTTACCTTTTACCCTACCCTCACCCTACCAATGAGTGTAACCTATAGACGAGAAAATAAACTCTTTAATTGTCTGCACATGCTTGTGAATTGTTGCCACGGTGCCACCCCTCTAGGGTGAGGGTATAAGGTAAGGGTGGGTGAGGGGTAGGAGGAGCGTAGGGGTAGTGTGAGGGTAGGGTATAAGGTAACAGTGGTTGAGTGGTAGTGTAGGGGTAGGGGTAGGGGTAGGGTAGGGTATAAGGTAAGGGTGGGTGAGGGGTAGAAGGAGCGTAGGGGTAGTGTGAGGGTAGGGTATAAGGTAAGAGTGGTTGAGTGGTAGTGTAGGGGTAGGGGTAGGGTAGGGTTTAAGGTAAGGGTGGGTAAGGGGTAGGAGGAGCGTAGGGGTAGTGTGAGGGTAGGGTATAAGGTAAGGGTGGGTGAGGGGTAGTGTAGGGGTAGGGGTAGGGTAGGGTATAAGGTAAGGGTGGGTGAGGGGTAGAAGGAGCGTAGGGGTAGTGTGAGGGTAGGGTATAAGGTAAGAGTGGTTGAGTGGTAGTGTAGGGGTAGGGGTAGGGTAAGGTATAAGGTAAGGGTGGGTGAGGGGTAGAAGGAGCGTGAGGGTAGGGTGAGGGTAGGGTAAAGGTAAGGAGAGTGTAGGGGTAGGTCGTTGTAGGGTATATGTTAAGGGTGGGTGAGGTTAGGCCCTTGAGCCTCAGGAGGTTGTCAAGCTGACAGACACACCCAAGGCAAACATCCTGCTCCGTGCCTTCCTCATTCCCATACTGTACCTGCCAGCTGTCCTGTCCCACCTTCCACTGGCCTCACCTGAGATTCTGCAGATTGTCCTGCCTTCGCCTGGCCTCATCTGGCCTCACCTGAGACTGACTGTAGATTGTCCCACCTTGCCCCTGGCCTCACCTAGCCTTACCTGATATTGACTGCAGGTTGTATTCAGACAACCTGCCCTTTGGGATGGCATTAAAGGAAAATCAACTGAACACTGATGTTTCACAATTGTAAAACTCTTGCCAGCAAACTCACTCTCCTACCCCAAAAAACTAAAAAAATGCAAGTGCCCAGCACATTTAACCCTGTGCCTACATTCTTATCTAGTCAGACAGCCTGCCACCACTTTAATTCCTACATTCTTATCTAGTCAGACAGCCTGCCACCACTTTAATTCCTACATTCTTATCTAGTCAGACAGCCTGCCACCACTTTAATTCCTAAATTCTTATCTAGTCTCACTGTAATTATTAACCAGATTTATGTGAATTAAAGTGGTGTCAGGCTGTCTGACTATGTTAAGATTGTAGGTGTCATGTTATCAAATCAAATCAAATTGTATTTGTCACATGTTCCGAATACACCAGGTGTAGACCTTACAGTGAAGCCCTTAACCAAAAATGCAGTTTTAAGAAAAATACCTAAAGAAAAATAAGAAATAAAAGTAACAAATCATTAAAGAGCAGCAGTAAAATAACAATAGCGAGGCTATATACAGGGGGTAACGGTACAGAGTCAATGTGCGGGGGCACCGGTTAGTCTAGGTAATTGGTATGTAGGTAGAGTCGAGTAGAGTAGGTAGAGTTGAGTAGAGTAGAGTTGTCAGGAGTATTTTATTGAACCTTTATTTTATCAGGGAGTCATACTGAGACGTCTTTCACAGATGACCCCTGAATTACAGAAATTACAGAAAATACACACATCAAAATATAAATACAAAATGCAAGCAGAAAGAAAAGTCAATAAAACGAAACACATTCATCAGTAATAAGGTCCTCAATCAGGTTTCTGAATGGTCCAGCCTTCCCTGTAGCTCAGTTGGTAGAGCATGGTGTTTGCAACGCCAGGGTTGTGGGTTTGATTCCCATGGGGGGCCAGCACAGGGAAAAAAATGTATGAAATCAAATGTATGCATTCAGTACTGTAAGTAGCTCTGGATAAGAGCGTCTGCTAAAATGTAAATGTCCAAGAGGCATCAAAATTAAGATTATATTAACAAATAAGATGCAAAAAAAACTAAATATCAATATTAATTAAAAAAATTTGGGGGGGGGGGGTAGAAATGCTAAAAATTTGAGAAAAACATATATATTGTTTTAACTACCAGGAAGTTTGAAAAGACAGGCTGAGTGGGCGGGGAGCTTATATTCATGAGCTCGTCTTGACTGACAGCTCTTTGAAACACCTACAGGACCAGTCAAAAGTTTGAACACACCTACTCATTCAAGGGTTTTTCTTGATTTTTACTATTTTCTACATTGTAGAATAATAGTGAAGACATCAAAACTATGAAATAACACATATGGAATCATGTAGTAACCAAAGAAGTGTTAAACAAATCAGAATATATTTTATATTTTAGATCCTTCAAAGTAACCACCCTTTGCCTTGATGACAGCTTTGCACATTCTTGGCATTCGCTCAGCCAACTTCACCTGGAATGCTTTTCCAACAGCCTTGAAGGAGTTCCCACATATGATAAAGTACTTGTTGGCTACTTTTCCTTCACTCCGCATTCCAACTCATCCCAAACCATTTCAATTGGGTTGAGGCCAGGTGATTGTGGAGGCCAGGACATCTGATGCAGCACTCCATCACTCTCCTTCTTGGTCAAATAGCCCTTACACAGCCTGGAAGTGTGTTGGGTCATTGTCCTGTTGAAAAACAAATGATAGTCCCACTAAGCCCAAACCAGATGGGATGGCGTATTGCTGCAGAATGCTGTGGTAGGCATGCTGGTTAAGTGTGCTGACAGTGTCACCAGAAAAGCACCCCCACACCATCACACCTCCTCCTCCATGCTTCATGGTGGGAACCACACATGCGGAGATCATCCGTTCACCCACTCTGCGTCTCACAAAGACACGACAGTTGGAAACAAAAATCTCAAATTTGGACTCATCAGACCGAAGGACAGATTTCCACCGGTCTAATATCCATTACTCGTGTTTCTTGGCCCAACCAAGTCTCTTCTTTTATTGGTGTCCTTTAGTAGTGGTTTCTTTGCAGCAATTCAACCATGAAGGCCTGATTCACACAGTCTCCTCTGAACAGTTGATGCTGAGATGTGTTTGTTACTTGAACTCTGTGAAGCATTTATTTGGGCTGCAATTTCTGAGGCTGGTAACTCTAAAGAACGTATCCTCTGCAGCAGAGGTAACTCTGGGTCTTCCTTTCCTGTGGCAGTCTTCATGAGAGCCAGTTTCATCATAGTGCTTGATGAAGTTCTTGAAAATGTTCCGTGTTGACTGACCTTCATGTCTCAAAGCAATGATGGACTGTCATTTCTCTTTGCTTATTTGAAATGTTCTTGCCCTAATATGGACTTGGTCTTTTACCAAATAAGGCTATCTTCAGTGGTAGGCCTAATCACAGACAACGATGAGACACAAATGATTGGCTCAAACACATTAAGAAGGAAAGAAATTCCACAAATTCCACACCTGTTAATTGAAATGCATTCCAGGTGACTACCTCATGAAGTTAGTTGAGAGAATGTCAAGAGTGTGCAGTGCTGTCATCAAGGCAAAGGGTGGCTGCTTTGAAGAATGTCAAATATAAAATATATTATAATTTGTTGAACACTTTTTTGCTAAACTCAGCAAAAAAAGAAACGTCCTCTCAATTTCAACTGCGTTTATTTTCAGCAAACTTAACATGTGTAAATATTTGTATGAACATAACAAGATTCAACAACTGAGACATAAACTGAACAAGTTCCACAGACATGTGACTAACAGTAGCGGAATAATGTGTCCCTGAACAAAGTGGAGGTGAAAATCAAAAGTAACAGTCAGTATCTGGTGTGGCCACCAGCTGCATTAAGTACTGCAGTGCATCTCTTCCTCATGGACTGCACCAGATTTGCCAGTTCTTGCGGTGAGATGTTACCCCATTCTTCCACCAAGGCACCTGCAAGTTCCCGGACATTTCTAGGGGGAATGGCCCTAGCCATCACCCTCCGATCCAACACATCCCAGACATGCTCAATGGAATTGAGATCCGGGCTCTTCGCTGGCCATGGCAGAACACTGACATTCCTGTTTTGCAGGAAATCACGCCCAGAACAAGCGGTATGGCTGGTGGCTTTGTCACACTGGAGGGTCATGTCAGGATGAGCCTGCAGGAAGGGTACCACATCAAATCAAATCAAATCAAATTTATTTATATAGCCCTTCGTACATCAGCTGATATCTCAAAGTGCTGTACAGAAACCCAGCCTAAAACCCCAAACAGGAAGCAATGCATGTGAATGAGGGAGGAGGATGTCTTCCCTGTAACACACAGCGTTGAGATTGCCTGCAATGACAACAAGCTCAGTCCGATGATGCTGTGACACACCACCCCAGACCATGACGGACCCTTAACCTCCAAATCGATCCCACTTCAGAGTACAGTCCTCGGTGTAACGCTCATTCCTTCGACGATAAACGCAAATCCGACCATCACCCCTGGTGAGACAAAACCTTGACTCGTCAGAGAAGAGCACTTTCTGCCAGTCCTGTCTGGTCCAGCGACGGTGGGTTTGTGCCCATAGGGGACGTTGTTGCCTGTGTGTCTGGTCAGGACCTGCCTTACAACAGGCCTACAAGCCCTCAGTGCAGCCTCTCTCAGCCTATTGCGGACAGTCTGAGCACTGATGGAGTGATTGTGCGTTCCTGGTGTAACTCGGGCAGTTGTTGTTGCCATCCTGTACCTGTCCTGCAGGTGTGATGTTCGGATGTACTGATCCTGTGCAGGTGTTGTTACACGTGGTCTGCCACTGCGAGGACAATCAGCTGTCCGTCCTGTCTCCCTGTAGCGCTGTCTTAGGCGTCTCACAGTACGGGCATTGCAATATATTGCCCTGACCACATCTACAATACTCATGCCTCCTTGCAGCATGCCTAAGGCACGTTCACGCAGATGAGCAGGGACCCAGATGAGGCATCTTTCTTTTGGTGTTTTTCAATGTCATTAGAAAGGCCTCTTTAGTGTCCTAAGTTTTCATAACTGTGACGTGGTGTGGGGGCTGTGCTTTGGCAAAGTGGGTGGGGTTATATCCTACCTGTTTGGCCCTGTCCGGGGGTTTCATCGGTTGGGGCCACAGTGTCTCCTGACCCCTCCTGTCTCAGCCTCCAGTATTTATGCTGCAGTAGTTTATGTGTCGGGGGCTAGGGTCAGTCTGTCACATCTGGAGTATTTCTCTTGTCTTTTCCGGTGTCCTGTGTGAACTTAAATATGCTCAATCTAATTCTCTCTTTCTCTCTTTCTTTCTCTCTCTCGGAGGACCTGAGCCCTAGGACCATGCCTCAGGACTACCTGGCTTGATGACTCCTTGCTGTCCCCAGTTCACCTGGCCGTGCTGCTGCTCCAGTTCCAACTGTTCTGCCTGCAGCTATGGAACCCTGACCTGCTCACCGGACGTGCTACCTGTCCCAGACCTGCTGTTTTCAACTCTCTAGAGACAGCAGGAGTGGTAGAGATACTCTCAAAGATCGGCTATGAAAAAGCCAACTGACACTTACTCTTGTGTTACTGACTTGTTGCACCCTCGACAACTACTATGATTATTATTATTTGACCATGCTGGTCATTTATGAACATTTGAACATCTTGGCCATGTGCTGTTATAATCTCCACCCGGCACAGCCAGAAGAGGACTGGCCACCCCTCATAGCCTGGTTCCTCTCTAGGTTTCTTCCTAGGTTTTGGCCTTTCTAGGGAGTTTTTCCTAGCCACCGTGCTTCTATACCTGCACTGCTTGCTGTTTGGGGTTTTAGGCTGGGTTCTATACAGCACTTTGAGATATCAGCTGATGTAAGAAGGGCTATATAAATAAATTTGATTTGATTTGACCTTATTTGCCTACCGTCTGTAAGCTGTTAGTGTCTTAACGACCGTTCCACAGGTGCATGTTCATTAATTGTTCATGGTTCATTGAACAAGCATGGGAAACAGTGTTTAAACCCTTCACAATGAAGATCTGTGAAGTTATTTGTATTTTACAAATTATCTTTGAACGACAGGGTCCTGAAAAAGGATGTTTCTTTTTTTGCTGAGTTTACATGATTTCATGTGTTATTTCATAGTTTTGTTGTCTTCACTATTATTCTACAATGTAGAAACTTTTGGCTGGTACTGTATATATATATATTTATAATTTATTTTTACACATATTAACCCCTTTTTTTGGCTAGGCACAAAACTACATTCATACTTCCATTCCGTTTTAAAAAAAACTGGTACCGGTTACCTTTAGACAAGTCCCGTGACACCTGTGGGGGTCGTAGAGTAAAACGGAGAACACCCCCAATGTCGCCTTTCCATAGAGTGGTAATAGTTAATAATAGATTGTAGGTTAAACTGTTCGGACGCTACAGACGTTTTCGTGAGAAGACTGATTTTCGGGATGTCTCATGGTCTGACGAACTAGCTATCTTTCACCACAGATAAGGCGAAACTGACGGATGTGGTGTATTGAGACAGATATCTCTAGTTTAAGCTGATGGTTTTGATGGGTATTTTTTTTTTTTGTGCGCCAATCGACTCTAAGGGGTTAATAATCCCGTCTCCTTAAGTGTTTGTCACGGAGGAGGGGACCAGTAACTTTACGATCAAACTTTATCAATATAGAAGCAACAGTCATCACACTTTGGTCTTTTTTCATCCAAATATCATCCAATTTCATGAAAAACATGATTTAGACTTTTCAGTCTGTTAAGAATGTCTTTCATAGGTTAACGGAGTTGTTTTTCAGAAGTTGGCTGTCTTTCCGAAGTTGGTAGGCTATGTCTTTCATGAGTTGGTATTGGTTATAACAAAGCACATAATCCTCCTTAACCGATACACAAATCAAGTGGAACGCACCCTAAGAACTCCCTGTCCCTGAGAGTTCTGTGACTTGGTGTTAACTCTAACGTTATACAGGGTGTGTTGCTATTGGAGTAGGGGTGAAACCAGTCAAGTTCACATCTCTGCCAAGAAACGCTATGTATTGGTATGTACCATAGACATTGTGCCATGTACCATAAACTCCATAGAACTGGCAAAACCCGGCACCCACCACAGGCAAAGTCTGGCTAGGAAACCAATACCTCCCTCACAAAAGAAGTGGATAGAGAGAGAGAGAGAGATAGAGAGAGAGAGAGAGAGAAAGAGAGAGAGAGAGAGAGAAAGAGAGAAAGAAAGAGAGAGAGAGGTGGAAGGAGAGAGCGAGAGGTAAGATAGAGCCGAAATAGAGCTGCGTGTCCGTGGTTGTAAGTGAGGCCATGCCAAGGCTACGCCCCTGGAGCGGTTGGACTGGTTCACACGAGCAGCTCTCTCCCCTCCTCCCTCCCCCCTCCCTCCCCTCCCTCCCTCCCTCCCTCCCAGTCAGGCTCTCAACCCACGGCATGAGAAGACAGGGAGAGGAATGTGATCTAACCACACACTCTCTCCCAGAGATATATTACCTCACCCCCCGCACCCACACCCTCATTCGCCTCACCCCCCACCCCTCCATCCACCAACTCGACCCTCTCTCTCTCCCTTGTTCTCCCCCTCCTCCACTCCTCCTCTTCAACGATATTGCTGCCAGGCCGGAATGTTTTTCTTAGCCTCTCCTACACAGTTTCACAGAACTCCTCTCTCAACATACTGTACATCCTACCCACCCTGTAGCAGGAGGAGGGAGTGGGTGGGTGGGTGGGTGGGTGGGCAGCTGCAGGAGGGAGAGAGGATAGGGATGGGAGGGAGGGAGCACTTCTGTCAACTTAACCCTGTCACTGCATGGGGTAGAGAGAATATATAAACCAGGCTGGAGTTATTTGAATGCATGAAGATGAGTTAATGTACAGTATTTAGATATACAATGTGACAAACATGGTTTTTCCTATTACATAACCACAGGAAACGGGGACCAGGAAGAATTATTATGGATCCCCATTAGTTCCTGCCAAGGCAGCAGCTATTCTTCCTGGGGTTTATTATAGCTCCCCATTAGTTCCTGCCAAGGCAGCAGCTACTCTTCCTGGGGTTTATTACAGCTCCCCATTAGTTCCTGCCAAGGCAGCAGCTCCTCTTCCTGGGGTTTATTATGGATCCCCATTAGTTCCTGCCAAGGCAGCAGCTACTCTTCCTGGGGTTTATTACAGCTCCCCATTAGTTCCTGCCAAGCAGCAGCTACTCTTCCTGGGGTTTATTATAGATCCCCATTAGTTCCTGCCAAGCAGCAGCTACTCTTCCTGGGGTTTATTATAGCTCCCCATTAGTTCCTGCCAAGGCAGCAGCTCCTCTTCCTGGGGTTTATTATGGATCCCCATTAGTTCCTGCCAAGGCAGCAGCTACTCTTCCTGGGGTTTATTACAGCTCCCCATTAGTTCCTGCCAAGGCAGCAGCTACTCTTCCTGGGGTTTATTATAGATCCCCATTAGTTCCTGCCAAGGCAGCAGCTACTCTTCCTGGGGTTTATTATAGCTCCCCATTAGTTCCTGCCAAGGCAGCAGCTACTCTTCCTGGGGTTTATTATAGATCCCCATTAGTTCCTGCCAAGGCAGCAGCTACTCTTCCTGGGGTTTATTATAGCTCCCCATTAGTTCCTGCTAAGGCAGCAGCTACTCTTCCTGGGGTTTATTATAGATCCCCATTAGTTCCTGCCAAGGCAGCAGCTACTCTTCCTGGGGTTTATTATAGCTCCCCATTAGTTCCTGCTAAGGCAGCAGGCTACTCTTCCTGGGGTCCAGCAAAATTAAGGCAGTATTATGGACAGACTTCTCCCCATCTTAGCTACTGTTCCATCAATATGTTTTGACCATGACAGTTTACAATCCAGGGTTACTCCAAGCAGTTTAGTTATCTCAACTTGCTCAACATCCACATGATTTATTACAAGATTTAGTTGAGGTTTAGGGTTTAGTGAATGTTTTGTCCCAAATACAATGCTATTAGTTTTATTCCTTGCCACCCACTCTGAAGCGAACTGCAACTCTTTGTTAAGTGTTGCAGTCATTTCAGTTGCTGTAGTAGCTGACGTGTATAGTGTTGAGTCATCCGCATACATAGACACTCTGGCTTTACTCAAAGTCAGTTACATGTCATTAGTAAATATAGAAAAAAGCAAAGGGCCTAAACAGCTACCATGGGGAATTCCTGATTCTGCCTGGATTATATTTGAGAGGCTTCCATTAAAGAACACCCTCTGTGTTCTGTTAGACAAGTTAGTCTTTATCCACATTATATCAGGGGGTGTAAAGCCATAACACATACGTTTTTTCCAGCAGCAGACTATGATCAATAATGTCAAAAGCTGCACTGAAGTCTAACAAGACAGCCCCCACAATCATTGTATCATCAATTTCTCTCAGCCAATCATCAGTCATATGGAAGTCCTTCCCATAATCTTGTAATTGACAGACGAAGGTCACTCCCCTTTCCAGACAGGGAGTATACTGCATCTATCCTATGAAAAAGGTCAACTTCTTCTTTAAAAAAATATGTGACTTCAATACTTTGATGATCCTGCTTGATGATCAAAGTTTCGGGTTTTTTCTATATGTTCTCATACACTCTGTTTTTTTTCTCAGTTGTGTTTGAGAATATGCTGATGTGGGGGAGACAGGATGTGAGTCTGGGTTAATAGAGAAACAGACTCTAAAAGGTTATAGTATTTGTTATCAGGCCTCAGTGTATCATCACCTCACAGTTGTGGTTTAGAAACAGGCCCAGGAGGAAAAGTGAGGTCTATCACAGCACCGTTATCTCAACAGATTTTCCCAGAGCTGCTGCACTAATCTACTAAACATACTTTTCAGAAAAGAAGAAAGTGATAGCCACAACTCATTTGTCCCCACAGGAGAGGAAGTATCACCCTTTGAGAAGGGGTTGTGGTGATATTTTCTGTTCTGTAATGTGTAATTGGTCAGGGATGTGACCAAGAACTCGATGGTCACTCTGACAGAGCTCCAAAGTTCCTCTGTGGAGATGGGAGAACCTTCCAGAAGGACAACCATATCTGCAGCACTCCACCAATCAGGCCTTTATGGTAGAGTGGCCAGACTGAAGCCACTCCTCAGTAAAAAGCACATGACAGCCCACTTAGAGTTTGCCAAAAGCCACCTAATGGACTCTCAGACCATGAGAACCAAGATTATCTGGTCTGATGAAACAAAGATTGAACTTTTTGGCCTAAATGCCAAGCGTCACATCTGGAGCAAACCTGGCACCATCCCTATGATGTAGCTTGGTGGTGGCAGCATTATGCTGTGGAAGTGTTTTTCAGCGGCAGGGTCTGGGAGACTAGTCAGGATCAAGGTAAAGATGAACGGAGCAAAGTACAGAGAGATCCTTGATTAAAACCTGCTCCAAAGCGCTTAGGACCTCAGACTGGGGCGAAGGTTCACGTTCCAACAGGACAACAACCCTTAGCACACAGCCAAGACAACGCAGGAGTGGCTTCGGGACAAGTCTCTGAATGTCCTTGAGTGGCCCAGCCAGAGCCCGAACTTGAACCTGATCGAACATCTCTGGAGAGACCTGAAAATATATTTGCAGAGACGCTCCCCATCCAACCTGACAGAGCTTGAGAGGATCTGCAGAGAAGAATGGGAGAAACTCCCCAAATACAGGTGTGTCAAGCTTATAGTGTCATACCCAAGAAGACTCGAGGCTGTAATCGCTGCCAAAAGGTTCAAAGTACTAAGTACTGAGTAAAGGGTCTGAATACTTATGTAAATGTGATATTTGCAAAAATGTCTAATAACCAGTTTTTGCTTTGGCATTATGGGGTATTGTGTGTAGAAAGAAATATACAAATATAAATTAACCTAGCACTGTAGGTTATTCAGCAAGGACTTCAACTTACCTCAGTCGTTATCAAAACAGACTTTTACAGTAGTTACCCATGATTACTTGTTTACTGTTTTCCAGATTGAAGTGACCACATGGGGACAATATAATATATATTCAGTACATAATCATCAGTGTAGACTATCAATATCCTACATAATGATTATGGGGAGGAGGAGAGGAGAGGGCTGGGCTGGTCAGTGAATGATTGTGGGTTAGCTGTGGAAAGCTGTTAAAATAGCCAGGCAAAGAGAGCGAGGAGTAGCTAGCTACGGAGAGAGAGAGAGAGAGAAAGAGAGAGAAAGAAAGAGAGGGAGAGAAAGAGAGGTAAGAAGAGAGAGGGAAAGAAAGAAAGAAAGAAAGAAAGAGAGAAAGAAAGAAAGAAAGAACGAAAGAAAGAAAGAAAGAAAGAAAGAAAGAAAGAAAGAAAGAAAGAAAGAAAGAAAGAAAGAAAGAAAGAAAGAAAGAAAGAGAGAGAGAGCAGTCATGGCAAGGCAACAAGTGCGTCTGCATGGATCTGGCAGGGTCTATCAAACCACCCGGACCGAGGCGAGCGCCGGCAGAAACAACTTGCCCCAGTGCTTTTTATCTGCATTCAGAATCAAATAACCTGTCAGAAAGCATAACTATATGCCACATGAGGACAGGGCTTGTCAGGTGATTACTGACTGGTGCTGGCCAGGTCATGTGAGCCACTGAGATGCACTATATTCTGTTCTACTTAATGTCTATATTGTGGTCGGTACACAGGGAGGACAACATCTCAGTCTGTGCGTGTGTGAGGACTGACAGAAGGAAACCTTGTATGAAAGCTACGTTACTACATCTCAGAACGGCGCTCTGTTTGGCACTTTGTAGGTCTGACTGCAACCGTAGACACCCCATGACATCTCCGTTTAAATTGAGTCATGTACACGTCACACATACACGAGGTGTTCTCTTGTATTTGAGCTAGGAATAGCATACAGAAATTGCATCATATGAGTACATTCCTTTCATTTCATGTGTGCTTCCATGATGAGATGCTCTGTTTACTGGTTACTATAGTCTTGTTTGATTTAAAAAAAGTATTTAATTAAGAAAAGGTTATTATTAATTTAACGCAGTGTTGATAACAGGACAGCAGCATCAGGGTCTCAGTAGTGTTCAGACTGACATAGCATGGCTCGCACTCTGTTCTCTTATGCAATTTATGAATCACTAGTGAGGGGAATGGAAAAAAGATTTGTCCCCGCCTGTGTTTCACACAGTGTTAGCTAGTTAGCCCCTTCCCTTCCTTTGGGCAGATGGAGGATGGAGAACTGAGGTAATATCACTCAGATGTTTTTATATAGCAAGTAAAAAGCTCTTACATCTCCTAAAATCTTTAACACACACAGCCTACTGCCTACTCTGCATTCAAGGGCGGCAAACTGGGGAAGTAGGGGAGGGAGAGAGAGAGTGATGGAGAGAGAGAGAAAAAGAGCGTGATGGAGAGGGAGAGAGAGAAAGAGAGTGATGAGAGAGAGAAAGAGAGCGATGAGAGAGAGAGAAAGAGAGCGATGAGAGAGAGAGAAAGAGAGTGATGAGAGAGAGAAAGAGAGTGATGGAGAGAGAGAAAGAGAAAGAGAGGGAGGGAGAGAGGAAGCGAGGGGGAGAGGGAGAGAGAGAAGGAGGGAGAGAGGAAGCGAGGGGGAGAGGGAGAGAGAGAGGGAGGGAGGGAGAGAGGAAGCGAGGAGGAGAGGGAGAGCGAGAGAGGAAGAGAGGAAGTGAGGAGGAGAGGGAGAGAGAGAGGGAGGGAGAGAGGAAGCGAGGGGGAGAGGGAGAGAGAGAGAGAGAGAGAGAGAGAGAGAGAGAGAGAGAGAGAGAGAGAGAGAGAGAGAGAGGGAGAAAGGAAGCGAGGAGGAGAGGGAGAGAGAGAGAGAGGGAGGGAGGGAGAGAGGAAGCGAGGAGGAGAGGGAGAGAGAGAGGGAGGGAGAGAGGAAGCGAGGGGGAGAGGGAGAGAGAGAGGGAGGGAGGGAGAGAGGAAGCGAGGAGGAGAGGGAGAGCGAGAGAGGGAGGGAGGGAGGGAGAGAGGAAGTGAGGAGGAGAGGGGGAGAGAGAGAGGGAGGGAGAGAGGAAGCGAGGGGGAGAGGGAGAGAGAGAGAGAGAGAGAGAGAGAGAGAGAGAGAGAGAGAGAGAGAGAGAGAGAGAGAGAGAGAGAGGGAGAAAGGAAGAAAGGAAGCGAGGAGGAGAGGAAGAGAGAGAGAGAGGGAGGGAGGGAGAGAGGAAGCGAGGAGGAGAGGGAGAAACAGTACGTAGATAAGCTTCTTCTACAGACATACATGAAGGCCTGTAATACACATCAGTATTTCCCAACCCTGGTCCTCCAGTACCGCCAATCCTGGTCCTCCAGTACCAACAACCCTGTTTCTCCAGTACCCCCAACACTACAGCTTCGTTGTAGCCCTTGACAAACACACCTCATTCAACTCATTGAAGGCCTGATGATTAGAAGACAAGTTGAATCAGGTGTGCTTTTCCAGGGCTACAATAACAATGTGTACTGTTGGTGGTACTGGAGGACCAGGGTTGGGGGTACCGGAGGACCAGGGTTGGTGGTACTGGAGGACCAGGTTTGGTGGTACTGGAGGAACAGGGTTGGTGGTACTGGAGGAACAGGGTTGGGGGTACTGGAGGACCAGGGTTGGTGGTACTGGAGGACCAGGGTTGGTGGTACTGGAGGAACAGGGTTGGTGGTACTGGAGGACCAGGGTTGGTGGTACTGGAGGACCAGGGTTGGTGGTACTGGAGGACCAGGGTTGGTGGTACTGGAGGACCAGGGTTGGTGGTACTGGAGGAACAGGGTTGGGAAACACACCTCTGAACTTTGACACATCACCTTGTTAACCAATCAGCTTCCTCTCCTGGTGCTCCCCAGTGGCAGTGTGTTGTTCTCTCTTTCCCCTCAGCCAACCAGCTGCCAGCGTGTATAGCCTAGCCGTGTTTAGCCTAGCTGGTGTATGGAGCGCTCTCCAACACAGGGCCTAATTACAGGCACACGGCAACAGATTTAGCCAGGATGCTAACCAGAACGGAGGAGGCAGAAGGGAGGGTTCAGCTGGAAAGTAACGGCTGGACGAGAGCTTCACAAGAGCGGACCACAGAGAAGAGGGGGCGGCTATTTCAGGAACCGCCGTTCTCATTATTTATCATAGTTTGAGTCTCTCCGCACGACGCACCAACCTACAACCTACAATTGAATGGGTGCAGATGGGCAGGCAGGCCAGCCTCACTCCTTTCCTCGCCGACCCAACTGGGGCCGACCCTCCTACTCAACCCCACTGCCAGATCTGTGTCCCGCCCCAACCTCACCGAACACACTGGCAAATAACACTAAACCAAGACGTGAGTTTCAACACCCATAGCCTTACGTTACACACCACACAACTAACAAGTATTGCTTTGCAGAACATTACTTGTCAATACAAACACAACCATAGAGGTAACCCTATAGCGTCAGTGGTCTGCATAAGAGTCGAGGAATACAGTTTCAACACTGTTGATAAAATAGAGAATGTTACAGTATGCATCTAGTGTAGTGACTGGCAAGTAGAACAATGATCGTCAGATGTGACAGTGACCGATTAGTTGGCAAGACAGCACAAACTGATCTGGGACCAGGCTAGACCTGTACAGAAGAGTGAAGTGTGTGTAAAGTAAGACACAGTTTGTAAGTTCATAGATACATGGACGATGGATAGTAAAACCAAGAGGAGATGAGGGGAGAGGAGCAAGGGAGAGGAGAGGAGAGAGGACAGGAGAGCATAGCAAAGAGAAGAGGAGAGGAGAGCATAGAGAAGAGAAGAGTAGAGGAGAGCATAGCAGAGAGGAGAGGAGAGGAGAGGAGAGGAGAGGAGAGGAGAGGAGAGGAGAGGAGAGGAGAGGAGAGGAGAGGAGAGGAGAGGAGAGGAGAGGAGAGGAGAGGAGAGGAGAGGAGAGGAGAGGAGAGAGCAGAGGTGAGCAGAGCAGAGCAGAGATGAGAGCAGAGCAGAGCAGAGCAGAGCAGAGCAGAGGAGAGGAGAGGAGAGGAGAGGAGAGGAGAGGGCAGAGAGGTGAGCAGAGCAGAGCAGAGCAGAGATGAGATGAGAGCAGAGGAGAGCAGAGGAGAGGAGAGCAGGATGCACCACTTCCACCCACCATGTCCTCTATACAGCTGCTCTCTCTGAAGCAACCTCACACTTCACTCTCATCTCTCTCTCCATCCCTCCATCTCCCTCTCTCTCCATCCCTCCCTCTCCATCCCTTTTTCTCTATCCCCATGCCACCATCTCTCTCTATCTCTCTCCATCTTTCTCTCTCTACATCTCTCTCCATCTCTCTTCATCCCTCCATCTCTCTCGCTCTCTCCTTCCCTCCATCCATCCTTCTCTCCCACTCCATACATCTACTGTATATAAAAAACACTGAAAACATACGGTGCTGCAGAGATTGATAGCTGCCGTCCTAAGGGCTCGTGACCAATTCTGCTATTTTGTATGTTTTTTTTCAACTTTATTTTAACCAATGACCAAAAACAACTTCTGGACATCAGAACAGAAATCACTGACCTCAATTTGGATGAAGATTTCTACTGCAACAAGTCTGCCAACTGCTGATGTCCTGCTCATCCCGGACCAGGCCCTAATCCTCTGGAGTCGAGAGGAAGACACGGCGCAAGAGAGGCAAATGAGCGGGCTCTCTGATGAAACTACGTTGATGAGTAAATAAACTTCCTTTCTATTGGGTAATGCACAACCACTAAAGAACAAACTGAATAAGATCCATTCGAGACTATCCGATCACAGGAAACCTGAAGAACTTTAATCTCCTATGTTTCTCGGAGTCGCGGCTGAACAAGAACATGGATATTACACATCTAGCTGGTTTTTCATACATCTTCAAGAGCGAATGGCAGCTTCGGGTAAGTTTAGGGGGAAGGTGTGTGTCTCTGTTTACAACATCTGTTGCGCAATCTCTAATGTCGAGGTTTTGCTCTCCTGAGTTAGAATACCTCATGTTAAACTGCAGACCATACTATTTACCAAGATCATTTTCATGTGTATTTTTCATAGCTGTATGTTTACCACCACAAACAGATGCTGGCACTAACACCGGATTCAACGAGCTGTATAGGGCCATAAGCAAACAAGAAAATGCACATCCAGAGGCAAGGCTCCTAGTGGCCAGTAACTTTAATGCAGGGAAACTGAAATCTGTCTTACCTCATTTTTACCAGCATGTCACCTGTGCAACTACAATTGAAAAAACGCTAGATCACCTTTACTCCACACAAAGGAATGCATACAAAGCTTTTCCTCACCCTCAATTTTGCAAATCTGACCATAACTCTATCCTCCTAATTCTTGCTAATAAGCAAAAACTCAAGAAAGTACCAGTGATGCGCTCAACACTGAAGTGGTCCGATTAAGAGAATGGGATTGTTTCGCTAGCACAGACTGGAATATGTTCCGGGATTCATCTGATAACATTGAGGCGTTTACCACATCAGTCAACAGCTTCATTAATAAGTGCGTCGACGACGTCGTACCCACAGTACATACCCCAACCAGAAGCCATTGATTACAGGCAAAATCTCCTCTGGGGTAAAGGCTAGATCTGCCACTTCCAAAGAGTGGGACACTAATCCGGACGCTTACAAGAAATCCCGCTGCAACCTCCGACAAGCCATCAAACAGTGAAAACGTCAATACAGGACTATATCGAATCCTACTACACCAGCTCTGACGCTTGTTGAATGTGTCAGGGCTTGCAAACTATCACGGATTACAAAGGAAATCCCAACCACAAGCTACCCAGTGATGCGAGCCTACCAGACAAACTAGATTCCTTCTATGCTCGCTTCGAGGCAAGCAACACTGAACCATGCATGAAAGCACCAGCTGTTCCGGATGACTGTGTGATCACGCTCTCCAATGTAAGACCTTTAAACAGGTAAACATTCACAAGGCCGCAGGGCCAGATGGATTACCAGGACGCATACTCAGACCATGCGCTGACCTGCTGGCAAGTGTCTTCACTGACATTCCCTGACCCAGTCTGTAATACCTACATGTTTCAAGCAGACTGTACTCCCTGTTCACCCATGACTGCGTGGCTGTGCATGACTCTAACACCATCATTAAGTTTGCTGATGACACAGCGGTGGATGGCCTGATCACAGATGACGATGAGACAGCCTATAGGGAGGAGGTCAAAGACCTGTCAGTGTGGTGTCAAGACATCAACCTCTGCCTCAATGTCAGCAACACAAAGAGCTGGGCCTCCTGAGAGGTGCAGCAGTCTAAGGCACTGCATCGCAGTAGTAGAGGCGTCACTACAGACCATACAGTATCAGTCAAAAGTTTGGACACACCAACTGATTCAATGGTATTTCTTAAATTTTACTATTTTCTACATAGTGAAGACATCAAAACTATGAAATAACACACATGGAATCATGTAGTAACCCAAAAAAGTGTTCAACAAATCAAAATAAATGTTATATTTGAGATTAGCCACCCTTTGCCTTGATGACAGCATTGCACACTCTTGGCATTCTCTCAACCAGCTTCATGAGGTAGTCACCTGGAATGCATTTCAATTAACAGGTGAGCCTTGTTAATTTGTGGAATTTCTTTCCTTCTTAATGCGTTTGAGCCAATCAGTTGTGTTGTGACAAGGTATGGTTGGTATACAGAAGATGGCCCTATTTGGTATAAGACCAAGTCCATATTATGGCAAGTACAACTCAAATAAGCAAAGAGAAACGACAGTCCATCATTACTTTAAGACATGAAGGTCAGTCAATGCGGAAAATTTCAAGAACTTTGAAAGTTTCTTCAAGTGCAGTCGCAAAAACCATTAAGCTCTATGATGAAACTGATTCTCATGAGGACCACCACAGGAAAGGAAGACCCAGATTTACCTCTGCTGCAGAAGATGCAAATAGTCCGGGTAGCCATTTGATTACCTGTTCAGGAGTCTTATGGCTTGGGGGTAAAATCTGTTGAGAAGCCTTTTTGTCCTAGACTTGGCACTCTGGTACGAGTCACTGGTGCTTCCTGCTTTAATTTCTGCTGGTAAGCAGGAATCAGGAGGATAGAGTTATGGTCAGATTTGCCAAATGGAGGGCGATGGAGAGCTTTGTACGCTTCTCTGTGTGTGGAGTAAAGGTGGTTTAGAATTTTTTTCCCTCTGGTTGCACATTTAACATGCTGATATATATGAGGTAAAACTGATTTAAGTTTCCGTGCATTAAAGTCCCCAGCCACTAGGAGCGCCGCCTCTGGATGAGTGTTTTCCTGTTTGCTCATGGCGGAATACAGCTCATTGAGTGTGGTTTTTGTGCCAGCCTCGGTCTGTGGTGGTATGTAGACAGCTACGAAAAATACAGATGAAAACTCTCTAGGTAGATAGTGTGGTCTACAGCTTATCATGAGATACTCTACATCAGGCAAGCAAAACCCTGAGACTTCCTTGGATATCGTGCACCAGCTATTGTTTACAAATATGCATAGGACCCGCCCCGTGTCTTACCAGAAGCTGCTGTTCTGTCCTGCCGATAGAGTGTATAACCCACCAGCTGTATGTTATTCATGTCGTCGTTCAGCCCAAACTCGGTGAAACATAAGATATTACAGTTTTTAATGACCCGTTAGTAGGATATACGTGCTTTCAGTTGTTCCCATTTATTTTCCAGCGATTGAACGTTAGCTAGTAGAACGTAAAGCAAGGGCAGATTAGCCACTCGTAGCCTGATCCTCACAAGGCATCCTGATCCCTTTCTGCGAAACCTACGTTTCCTTTTCCAGTGAATCACGGGGATCTGGGCCTGGCCGGGTGTCCGTAGTATGTCCCTCGAGTCCGACTCATTGAAGAAGAACTCCTCGTCCAATTTGAGGTGAGTAATCCCAGTTCTGATGTCCAGAAGTTGTTTTCAGTCATAAGAGACAGTAGCAGCAACCTTATGTACAAAACAAGTTACGAACAATGCAAAAAAACTAACAAAATAGCATGATTGGTTATGAGCCGATAAGACGGCCATCTCTGCATTATCTGAGTTTACCCTTTTTTACACTAATTCTTTTGACATCACATACGCTGCTACTGTTTATCCCCCATCCACATTGACAGGGCTGTAGAGGAGCGGGTCGAGAGCTTCATGTTCCTCGGTGTCGACATTACGAAGGAATTAAAATGGTCCACACACACCAACACAGTTGTGAAGAAGGCACGAAAGCGCATTCCTCCCCTCAGGAGGCTGAAAAGATTTGGCATGGGCCCTCAGATCCTCAAAAGGTTGTACAGCTGCACCTTTGAGAGCATCTTGACTGGCTGCATCACCGCTTGGTATGGCAACTGCTTGGCATTCGACCGCAAGATGCTACAGAGCGGAGTGTGTACAGCCCAGTACATCACTGGGGCCGAGCTCCCTGCCATCCAGGACCTCTATACCAGGCGGTGTCAGCGGAAGGCCCTAAAAATGGTCAAATACTCCAGCCACGGTCATAGACCGTTCTCTCTGCTACGCACAGCAAGCGGTACCGATGCTCCAAATCTGGAACCAACAGGACCCTGAACAGCTTCTACCCCCAAGCTATAAGACTGATAAATAGTTAGTTAAGTAGTTAACCAACAGGACCCTGAACAGCTTCTACCCCCAAGCTATAAGACTGATAAATAGTTAGTTAAGTAGTTAACCAACAGGACCCTGAACAGCTTTTACCCCCAAGCTATAAGACTGATAAATAGTTAGTTAAGTAGTTAACCAACAGCTACCCGGACTATCTGAGTTTACCCTTTATTACACTAACTCTATTGACATCACATGTGCTGCCACTGTTTATTATCTATCACTTTATACTTACCTATATATACGCATCAACCTCAATTACCTCGTACCCCTGGACATAGACTCGGTACTGGAACTCCCTGTATATAGCCAAGTTATCCTTACTCATTGTATACAGTATTTATTCTTTGTGTTACAATTATTTAAATTTTTTCTCTCTGCATTGTTGGGAAGGGCCTGTAAGTAAGCATTTTGCTATTAGTCCACACCTGTGGTTTACGAAGCATGTGACAAATAACATTTGATTTGATTGGATATATCTCTATGGCCCTCACTGGTCTCTTCATACATGCTCCCTGACTTACAGTCCTTCCACGAGTTCCTCTTTGCAGCAATCTTCAATCTCTCTGTTCTTTGGGAACTTTCAACAACTTCATGACGCTAGTCGTCTCAGTGTAGAAAGCTCCATATATTATTGCACAATTGCTCTATAGGCGACAGTGGCGTTAGATCATGCAGATAGACCCAGATAAGTTGGACATGCATCCTGTCAACCTGCTAGAATCGCTCCTGTTAACACACACCTTCTTTATCAGTACACTTCCTCTCACAGTGCTTTTCCCCTGAACTTCTTAGAAACGACTACCTGTTTCTACTGACACGGTGATTTAATCATGAGATATGAAAGACAATGAACAAAAGCATAGAACTGACTATCAGAAACCCAGGTCAAAACAACGGATGTCATCGGCTTAGATGACGCTGACCCAACTGTCATTCTTTCAGGACCCGTTCTCGTTGCTAACCGCCCACCTCCCCTCCAGAATCAGAGTCAGTTAGCCATCAGGTGAACTTAGACAGGCTTGCTGTACCCTTATTTGGGGAACGACTCCTTCTGCTCTCCCCCATGACACAGACTGACAGTGACAAGAGGGTTAAGAAACAACAAAATGAGCAAAATCCACCAGTCTGTTCCCGCGGAAACCAATCACACATAGAGAGATAATGATGAACATCAGGATAACCCCCTGCCTCACCTTAGAAGTGCCGCCCACTCGCCTGTAGCTCAGCGCTCATCTATGGCTGATGTCAGCATGCTAGGCAGGATGGGAAATAAGGAGTGGGAGGTGGGAGGGGTCCTGACCTGACAACACTTGGGCTACTGACTGTGCTGTGTGTTTCTCTCTCCAACAAGCTCTCACGGTCTCACTTCAGAATCCGACTTTTGTCCATAAACATCACATTTCGAAGGTTAAGTTTAGGCATTAATTCCGAATGGTTAAGGTAAGGGTTAAGGATTGGGATAAGGTTATGAATGGTTAAGGTAAGGGTTAAGGTTTGGGATAAGGTTATGACTGGTTAAGGTAAGGGTTAAGGTTTGGGATAAGGTTATGAATGGTTAAGGTAAGGGTTAAGGTTTGGGATAAGGTTATGAATGGTTAAGGTAAGGGTTAAGGTTTGGGATAAGGTTATGACTGGTTAAGGTAAGGGTTAAGGTTTGGGATAAGGTTATGAATGGTTAAGGTAAGGGTTAAGGTTTGGGATAAGGTTATGAATGGTTAAGGTAAGGGTTAAGGTTTGGGATAAGGTTATGAATGGTTAAGATAAGGGTTAAGGTTTGGGATAAGGTTATGAATGGTTAAGGTAAGGGTTAAGGTTTGGGATAAGGTTATGAATGGTTAAGGTAAGGGTTAAGGTTTGGGATAAGGTTATGAATGGTTAAGATAAGGGTTAAGGTTTGGGATAAGGTTATGAATGGTTAAGGTTAGGGTTAAGGTTTGGGATAAGGTTATGAATGGTTAAGATAAGGGTTAAGGTTTGGGATAAGGTAAAAAAAAAAAAAAAACACAACAACAGAATACTGAGTGCCTAGCACCAACTCACCCCCTGGGCTTCAGGCAATCACATGCAGTACAGGAAGTATAGGTTTCGGTAGCCTACATAATGCCTTAATTGGGCACAAACATAACATAACAGTTTTCAAGAGTTATGAGACTGTTACTAGAAAAATAGGTCAATGGGTTCCATTTGACTGCACCTGCAGTAGGCATATACTGGATCTAATGTAATGTATAAATACAAGTCTTACAGTAAATGACACATAGCTCTGTAACAGATATCTAATGGGATGTGAATCTAATCAGTCCATCTCCTAGGGCAACTACTCCTGCCTATAGGCATAACAGGGCATACTGGGACCACCCAGGGACATACTCTGGCTGCCTCTCATTTCAGCAGTACAGTCACCGGCTCAGCTCTGTTCACTGAAGAGGCAGGAGATATGACTCACACCACTAGGCTACAATATGTGATGTACATTTTTGAAAACGTTCTAAATTAAATATTGTATTTTTTGTATAATGTCAATCACTTTTATACTTTCCCTACTATTGTCTACTATTGTCTACTATTTTCATACATTTTACAACAGCTTTTAAATGATAGAGAACTTTTTGTTTACAGGATATAAGAGAAATAAAAGTATTTTCTATTTTTCCACTACTTTTTCAACTTAAAACAGGATACACACAGTTTGTTTTGGACAGAACTATAAGTGTCAGAATGACCTCAAGCTCCACAGACAGCCACCATGTCATTATGTCAGCTGCATGATAAATAGGAGTGAGGAGGTTGGTTTAGACTTCTCACACTGCACAGCTAACCCCTCATCACAGGGGACTGGGACACTGCACAGCTAACCCCTCATCACAGCTGACTGGGACACTGCTCAGCTAACCCCTCATCACAGCTGACTGGGACACTGCACAGCTAACCCCTCATCACAGCGGACTGGGACACTGCTCAGCTAACCCCTCATCACAGCGGACTGGGACACTGCTCAGCTAACCCCTCATCACAGGGGACTGGGACACTGCACAGCTAACCCCTCATCACAGCTGACTGGGACACTGCTCAGCTAACCCCTCATCACAGCTGACTGGGACACTGCTCAGCTAACCCCTCATCACAGCTGACTGGGACACTGCTCAGCTAACCCCTCATCACAGCTGACTGGGACACTGCTCAGCTAACCCCTCATCACATCTGACTGGGACACTGCACAGCTAACCCCTCATCACAGGGGACTGGGACACTGCACAGCTAACCCCTCATCACAGCGGACTGGGACACTGCACAGCTAACCCCTCATCACAGGGGACTGGGACACAAACCAGAACTGACACAGCAACCAGATCAACAGACAGAGGCACAGACACAGAGCATGGACACGGACAGACAGATAAGCGCGCACGCACACACACACACACACACACACACACACACACACACACACACACACACACACACACACACACACACACACACACACACACACACACACACACACACACACACACACCCCCCCGAACCTCTGGTTTGGTCAGCCAGTGGAAAAAGAGCGATGGAGTTATCTGTGATAGACAACAGAGCTAAGGGGCCCTGCGTGGCTTTTCATGACAAATGCTGTGAGATCAATCCAGATAGGTTACTGATGGAGAATGTTCCACTGTTATAACCACTGATAGCAGACTGAGGCCAGCTACCTGGTTACTGATGGAGAATGTTCCACTGTTAAAACCACTGATAGCAGACTGAGGCCAGCTACCTGGTTACTGATGGAGAATGTTCCACTGTTATAACCACTGATAGCAGACTGAGGCCAGCTACCTGGTTACTGATGGAGAATGTTCCACTGTTAAAACCACTGATAGCAGACTGAGGCCAGCTACCTGGTTACTGATGGAGAATGTTCCACTGTTAAAACCACTGATAGCAGACTGAGGCCAGCTACCTGGTTACTGATGGAGAATGTTCCACTGATAGCAGACTGAGACCAGCTACCTGGTTACTGATGGAGAATGTTAAAACTACTGATAGCAGACTGAGACCAGCTACCTGGTTACTGATGGAGAATGTTAAAACTACTGATAGCAGACTGAGACCAGCTACCTGGTTACTGATGGAGAATGTTAAAACTACTGATAGCAGACTGAGACCAGCTACCTGGTTACTGATGGAGAATGTTAAAACTACTGATAGCAGACTGAGACCAGCTACCTGGTTACTGATGGAGAATGTTAAAACTACTGATAGCAGACTGAGACCAGCTACCTGGTTACTGATGGAGAATGTTAAAACCACTGATAGCAGACTGAGACCAGCTATTTGCTCACACTGTGGTTCTAGAGATCATCAAAATAATTTTTAAAGATTTAAAGTTTGAAGAAAATGTTCACTTTTATTTAATCACTAATAACAAGAAAACAACCTGTCAAGACAATGAACACAGATTGAAGTCATCACAATGTGTGCATTTGTTTTCAGTGTTATTCATTTATTTATTTATTAATTTAAATTTAAGACATTCTTTTGGAAAGTATTATCTCTAAGTAACGTAACAATTCCCTGCTAGAGTTTCAGAATGTGTGTTGTCTTTGTAGATAAATGATTGTCAAACACAGGGGATTCTGGGTCGTTGTCTGTCCACCCTCGGCTTGGCCACTGCGCTCCATTTCTCAATATGAGCGACTGAGACAGAGATGATAAAGATCAGGATCCAGTGTGTGTGAGATGATCTCTTTAGATAGGTTTGACAGAGAGTTGTAGTGTGTATCCTGGCAGGCCAAAGTCAAGTTGTCGTTGTGTTCTAGCCTAAAAAATGTATACACAAAAACAGCCATGGTGGACCCATATGTTACTGCAAATATACATTCTAATGGACAATGGACACCCAGCTAGCACTTAACGTTCTGAGAACCATATGTTTCTTAGAGCTTGGTGAGAGTGTAGTTGTCCTATGGTTATTTTGGATATAACCTTCCCATAATGTTCTGGTAATGGTGCAGGATAGTTGCTTGGCTTTGGAACACTCTCAGGACATTTAAAGAACTTGACAAAACAACGTTATTTTAATGTTTTTTTAAATACTTTAACAGAATGTTATCTGAATGTTCAAACATGGTTACGTTTAATTTTGGGCTCCTGAGTGGCACAGCGGTCTAAGACACTGCATCACAGTGCAAGAGGCGTCACTACAGTCCCTGGTTCAATTCCAGACAGTATCACATCCGGCCATGATTGGGGACTCCCATAGGGTGGCGCACAATTGGCCCAGCGTCGTCCAGGTTTGGCCAGGGTAGGCCTTTATTGTAAATAAGAATTTGTTCTTAAAACCTCTTAAGGATCTGCCCCTTTATTTCAATTTTCCCCTGAAATGACATACTCAAATCTAACTGCCTGTAGCTCATTGGGAATGTTCTCAAATAGTTCAGAGGACGTTAAGAAACAGTGTTCTTCTGTGGGAATTTCAGTACTTCAGCATAACGTTTTCTGCAGATTTCCTCATGGTTCCAATTAAAATCATATTCTCTGAACATTAAGAAAACATTAAAAAAAACACAAAAAACATTAGTAATGTTCAAATAACGTTCTAAGAATGCTAATTAAAAACATACGTTCCGTTCTCAGCATCAACAAAACTCTCTCTATCCTCTATCGTGTTAAGTATGTTCAGGTGTGTTGTGGCCACTAATTGGCCACACCTGATCTTAATGAGTGCTTGTGTCCATTGAAATGGGGTCTGTTTGAATAAACTAAAATGAACAGATTTGTATGAGTAACAAAAATAACATCCTCGTGGTGCAGTGGACTAATTCCATGAATAGAGAACAGAAGATCATAGGTTTGAATCTCACTGAAGCTTTGCCACAATAAAAAAGAAATGTGTTTGCATGATTAATGCCTGAGCAAACACATTTCCATGTGTCCTAACTGTGCTTGGAGATCGAAACAGTTAACCCAAACAAAGCTAGCAGTGTTATTAAAAGTCTTATTGAAACATTCAGTGAAAGTTAAGGAAGTTTTCCAAAAACCTCCAAATAAAACTGCATTGATGCTTTAAAAACCTCTTAAGGATTGGCCCCTTTTTTTCAATTTTCGCCTAAAATGACATACCCAAATCTAACTGCCTGTAGCTCAGGCCCTGAAGCAAGGATATGCATATTCTTGTTACCATTTGAAAGGAAACACTTTGAAGTTTGTGGAAATGTTAAAGGGATGTAGGAGAATATAACACATTAGATCTGGTAAAAGATAACACAAGGGAAAAAAAAACAATTTTTTGGTATTTTTTTTGTACCATCATCTTTGAAAGAGAATGGCCATAATGTATTATGCCAGCCCAGGTGAAATTTAGATTTTGGCCACTAGATGGCAGCAGTGTATGTGCAACATTTTAGACTGATCCAAGGAACCATTGCATTTCTGTTCAAAATGTTTTATCAAGACTGCCCAAATGTGCCTAATTTGTTTATTAATAAATGTTCATGTTCAAAACTGTGCACTCTCCTCAAACAATAGCACGGTATTCCTTCACTGGAATAGCTACTGTAAATTGGACAGTGCAGTTGGATTAACAAGAATTTAAGATTTCTGCCAATATCAGATATGTCCATGTCCTCGGAAATGTTCTTGTTACTTACAACTTCATGCTAATCGCATTAGCCTACATTAGGTCAACCGTTCCGCAGGGGACCCACCAATCCTGAAGAAGTTTAAGGGCTTGTAAGTAAGCATTTCATGGTAAGGTCTACACTGGTTGTATTCGCTGCATGTGACAAATAAAATTTGATTTGAAATAACCTTTACATTTTGTTCAAAACATTCACAACATTTAGAGAATGTTCTCAGAACGTTATTTAATTTCCTTCAGGTAACTTTTAATTTCCCTTCTCAGAACGTTAATAAAACCTCCCAGGAAAAGTTTCAGAGAAACATAGTAAAACGTTCTCAGAACCTCCCTGGAACCATATTAAAACATTCTCAGAACCTGCCTGCAACCATAGTAAAATGTTCTCAGAGCCTCCCTGCACCCTAAAAATGTAAGTTCCCAAAACAGACAAAATGTTCACTTCCGGACTCAGAACGTTTAAAAAACGTTCAGTTTTACTGGTCAGGAAACTTATGGCTTCATTCTCAGAAACAAAAAACGTACATTCCTACAACGTCCAAGGAACCAAAAGTGCTAGCTGGGCAGTGGCCATCAAAATAATAAAGCGAAACATAAAGCAGTCATGGTGTCCGTGTGAGGTGTAACTAGATTGAATCTTTGAAACAAAATGCGAAATGTCACACGTCTACTGTGACCAAGTTGCCTTTTCAAAAGATCCCAGCCCAGTTTCTACACGGTACCATTCAGAACAACATCATGTAAAGAAGTAGGATATTTGTGAAAACAACAGACATTTGGAAAATCCTGTTGCAGTAGTTTGTTAATGTTTCGTCTCAGCCATTGTTTCTGTGAGAGGAAGAGGTGTAATTTGTGGCCTTTAATAATGGCCTACATAGTCAGATTTCCTTGGCTATGAGCAAAATGCACAGCAGGCTAAAGTATACAGCCGACCTCAATATATATTTTTTTCACGTGACATCTAAATCGGTGTCGATTGCTGTTTTATCCAGTAACTCAGTTATCCATATCAAAACAAACAGACTTAAATTGATTTTTTAGCATTTTGACCAGGACTAAATCAATACTGCGATGGTAACCAAATCTAAGTAGCCTACTCTGTATCCCACATATCTCAGGTGGTGGCAGAGATTTCATTCACAAGTTCAGCATTCTCACCGTTTCTACTATTTCAGAACATTTCCAAGAGGGGGTAGTTTGGCGAAAGTGTGTCATTTTTGGGGTGTTAAGCAGATATTTTAGTGGATGGCGGATGGTTACCGCAGCACACGGAAATGAGATCACACAGCGTTATCTCCATGGTGACTCACAAGCACTTCCTCTTCACTTCCTCCTGGAGCAGACTTCACAGGGCCAGGCTGATAAGTGCGTGTGTGTGTGTGTATATATGTGTGTGTGTGTGTATGTGTGTGTGTGTGTGTGTGTGTGTGTGTGTGTGTGTGTGTGTGTGTGTGTGTGTGTGTGTGTGTATGTGTTGGGACAGCACACCCTCTCACCTAGGGCCAGAGAGAACCCAGTAATTTCCTCTCGTCTTTTCCCATCAGCCCTGGGAACCAACCGACCAACCAGGGCCCAATACTGACCTCAACATGGATCCCCAGGAGACATCACATGACATTTTTTTCTCACTTCCTGCTCTCTCACCAACTGCCACCCTCCATCCTTAAAATAGAACCAGTTGCTCATTCTAAAAATCCTGTTGTACCTATTAGCTACCATCAGATGCCCATCCTGCTTGGGCAGGCACAGAGTAGACTAGCATGCCAAAGTCAACTCACCTACCCACTCTCACACAATGCTACTCTGACTCTCACACAATGATAATTGTGGTTGTAGGATTATACTGAGATTCCTGGAAATGAGAACCCAACACACATGCAGATGTATAACTTAACTATTTCCTTCAATAAAATAGATAGTTTCAAATAACTTCATGTTCATTTCCCTCCAACAAAAATCTGAATATTGGAATAACTGTTTATGCATTCACTCCATATCATTCGTAGTTAGGGGGTATTTCCAATACAAACCTGTAGCAGCAGATTCTGCATTGCAAATTATTGTGCTGTTAATGAAGCTTTTTGCATTGGGAAGTCCTATTACTATTCAACCCTGGCAGGAAGCAGAACATCCTGACCAGGCTCGCTCCAGGCTACACACACAGACCCTGTAAACACCCCATCAGCTGATGAGACAGACACTCTGCTGCTGCAGCGTCTCAAAGCAGCACTAACATAATAACACACACACACACACCTCATCCCAATGCACACGCACACACACGCACACACACGCACACACACGCACACACACACACACACACACACACACACACACACACACACACACACACACACACACACCTCACCCCAATGGACACGCACACACACACACACACACACACACACACACACACACACACACACACACACACACACACACACACACACACACACACACACACCTCACCCCAATGGACACGCACACACACACACACACACACACACACACACACACACACACACACACACACACACACACACACACACACACACACACACACACACACACACACACACACACACACACACACACACACACACACCTCACCCCATCTGCATACATACTGTACACTATTGTAGCCTACTTATTATCCTGTGTCCTACCTATCACCTACATTTAATCATTTAGCTTCCTAGTAGGCTGAACTGTTCCTCCATAAAGTTCTGCACTGCTACATTACAGTACAAGCTTGACTGTGTCTAGGAGAACAGACATCTGCTAAGACTGAGAGCAACAGAGGAGAGGAGACAGAGACAGAGAGAGAGAAAGAGAGAGAGAAAGAGAGAGAGAGAGGAGAGAGGAGAGAGAGAGAGAGAGAGAGAGGAGAGAGAGAGAGAGAGAGAGAGAGAGAGAGAGAGAGAGAGAGCGCCACAGTGCACCCATGTCACCAGTTGCCTGGCTGGAGACGCGGTGGAGGAGGTGCAAATTAAACCATGCGGGCGGTGTCTCTCACCTCCTCCTCTCCTGCCCCACCCCCCCCCCCCCCCACCCCCGGAGGGTGAGCTGATGGGGTGGGGGGGTCTAACAGATGACGGCCATCCCAGGGGCGCGGACACACACTCGCAGGGTGCGGACGAACATGCGCTGGTGACTCACAGGTGGAGTGGAGATGACAGGCCAGCTCCCTGCACAAACCTGCAGACACACACACACACACGACACACACACACACGACACACACATGGCACACACCTGCATATTTCAACTGCCTCATCACAGGGTGGAGGGCTCAGAACTGGGTGTGACGGACAGACACCTCCCTCCTCTCCTTTTCATCAGACAAATTATCCTCTCATGTCCTTGTCAGGGGCATTGTTCTTCCTGTGAGAGAGGTTGTTGTTGTCAGGGGCATTGTTCTTCCTGTGAGAGAGGTTGTTGTTATCAGGGGCATTGTTCTTCCTGTGAGAGAGGTTGTTGTTGTCAGGGGCATTGTTCTTCCTGTGAGAGAGGTTGTTGTTGTCAGGGGCATTGTTCTTCCTGTGAGAGAGGTTGTTGTTGTCAGGGGCATTGTTCTTCCTGTGAGAGAGGTTGTTGTTGTCAGGGGCATTGTTCTTCCTGTGAGAGAGGTTGTTGTTGTCAGAGGCATTGTTCTTCCTGTGAGAGAGGTTGTTGTTGTCAGGGACATTGTTCTTCCTGTGAGAGAGGTTGTTGTTGTCAGGGGCATTGTTCTTCCTGTGAGAGAGGTTGTTGTTGTCAGGGGCATTGTTCTTCCTGTGAGAGAGGTTGTTGTTGTCAGGGGCATTGTTCTTCCTGTGAGAGAGGTTGTTGTTGTCAGGGGCATTGTTCTTCCTGTGAGAGAGGTTGTTGTTGTTGGCTGTAAAACAGTCAGGGCAAAACATTTTAGTTGCAAGGTGTTGTCTGAAACGTAAGGCTCTGACGGATGGTTATTCAGTGATAACACAGCTTCAACAACATACAGCGATCAGGACGTTATCTATTGAACAGCATCCATCCCTTAATACAGAGAGCATGACGTTATCTATAGAACATCATCCATCCCTTAATACAGAGAGCATGACGTTATCTATAGAACATCATCCATCCCTTAATACAGAGAGCATGACGTTATCTATAGTACATCATCCATCCCTTAATACAGAGAGCATGACGTTATCTATAGTACATCATCCATCCCTTAGCATGGAGGACAACCTGCCAGTTAGTCAGGGGTCATTGGTTGTAATTACAGGACAATGTGTGTGCGCGTGTGTGTGTGTGTGTGTGTGTGTGTGTGTGTGTGTGTGTGTGTGTGTGTGTGTGTGTGTGTGTGTGTGTGTGTTTGTATGTGTGTGTGTGTGTGTGTGTGTGTGTGTGTGTGTGTGTGTGTGTGTGTGTGTGTGTGTGTGTGTGTGTGTGTGTGTGTGTGTGTGTGTGTGTGTGTGTGTGTATATCAAGACTCTGACCTCTATGACTCAGTGGGTCTCTGTGGTTGTTTGGTCTGGACCCCTGGTACAGGAATCATAATCACTCTGTGGTTGTTTGATCTGGACTCCTGGTACAGGAATCATAATCACTCTGTGGTTGTTTGGTCTGGACCCCTGGTACAGGAATCATAATCACTCTGTGGTTGTTTGGTCTGGACCCCTGGTACAGGAATCATAATCACTCTGTGGTTGTTTGGTCTGGACCCCTGGTACAGGAATCATAATCACTCTGTGGTTGTTTGACCTGGACCCCTGGTACAGGAATCATAATCACTCTGTGGTTGTTTGGTCTGGACCCCTGGTACAGGAATCATAATCACTCTGTGGTTGTTTGATCTGGATCCCTGGTACAGGAATCATAATCACTCTGTGGTTGTTTGGTCTGGACCCCTGGTACAGGAATCATAATCACTCTGTGGTTGTTTGGTCTGGACCCCTGGTACAGGAATCATAATCACTCTGTGGTTGTTTGGTCTGGACCCCTGGTACAGGAATCATAATCACTCTCTGGTTGTTTGGTCTGGACCCCTGGTACAGGAATCATAATCACTCTCTGGTTGTTTGGTCTGGACCCCTGGTAC